>NW_026057577.1:124648842-124669661 GCF_023721935.1 Panthera uncia | reverse complement strand
ATATGTAATATACATGTGAAATATATGTGAAATATATATGTAATATATATGTGAAATATATATGTAATATATATGTGAAATATATATTATATATATGTAATATATATATTATATATATGTAATATATATATGAAATATATATATATTTCACTCTCCGACAAGCATGTTTCAAAAATTAGACCTTTGGGGAAAAGACAGAGTTGAGTCATGAGGCATAGCTCCTTGAAACCATCTGGGATGGGTCTCAAAGCCTAAAGCCCTTTCAGGTTGGGCTAAATGAACAGGTTGGCTACAACACAGCTGGAGAAGGTGGGCCTTTGGTGGGATGGAAGTGATGTCCAAGGTGAATCTTGTAGGCCTGCTGCTGTGTGTGTCCTATTATTTTTTTTCTCACCACAGGAAGCAAATGTCAGCAAAAAACAATGTCCCTCTTATGCAAAGAGAAACATATTCTAGAGTGAAGAAGAACATAGCATCCTTTGCTATGAGAAACCTGTAATAGTGATGTAAACATGGGGGCTGCGGAGTAGGACTGCCTGCTAGTGATCCCCAGCTCCCCCACATACAAGCACTGTGGCATCAGACAAATTAATTAACCTCTCTGTGCCCTAGTGCTTTTGTTTATAAAATGACAAGTGACTGGTCCATTTTCTTAACTATAAAATAGGGATAAGGGATTATGAAAGTTAAATGATATAAGCCACTTAAAGTGCTGACCAGAATGCCTGACATCCCACTCATAAACATTTGCTGTAACATCTTCCAGAAATAATGAGCAAGTGTTGGGGGCAGATATTAACCAAAATTAAAGGTAGAGATTGGTGATTACTGAAAATAACAACATGGAGTTATTTTAAAGGCAGGGGTCCTCCAGGCGATGTGAACCGAGTCACTGAAAAGCAGAAAAGGCCGCAGAAGCTTGACCATCATCTTCCAAAGAGGAATAATCAATTTTTGAAAATCTGGCTTAAAAAATACCCTTGGCTTATATATGATGAGATACTAAATCTTATGTTCTGTGGCCTGTGCCGTAAGCATGGAGTAAAGTCAAGGGGAAATCAAGTGAGTTTTTTTTATGGCACTGACAACTTTAGGACTGAATTTCTCAATGCACATCATCTCAGTGAGGCCCATGCCAAGGCTTCACTAATGGAAGCAACAAGTGGTTCTCCAGTGAACCGAGCCACCACAGAGTTCATGGTGACGACCATGAGCAAAGTCACCCTCGGGAGAATAGAGAACTTATTCAGATCATGCCATGCTATCGCCAAGACGGGACGCCCCCTCAAAGACTTTATCTGGATGTGCAAGTTGGATGATATGAAGGGTGTCGATATCGGCCCAGTATTCAGAACTAACAAATCAGCAAGAACGTTCACGTATTTTATCGCTGAAGTGGAACGGAGAAATCTAAGAGAGAAACTAGAACAAAGTAAATTTTTCTCTGTCCTCAGTGATGGAATCACAGACAGCTCAACCGAGGAAGCTGAACTTGTCTACGTGCAGTTTGCATGTGCAGGAAAAGTGCATTGCCAAATTGTTGGGGTACAGACAGTAGAAAAGAAGGATCCTTTGGAAATAAGAAATGCCATCGAGAAAACTCTAGAGCGAAATCTTCAACTTAAGCTATCGAACCAAGACTGGGCGAAGAAACTGGTTGGTTTTGGAAGTGATGGTGCCCCTGGCTCAGAGGGAGAAAACAACGGGGTGGCCATGCTCTTCAGAGAAATCCAGCCACGAGCACTGACTGTGTACTGCTTTGCACATCATCTTGAACTGTCTTACAGGGCGGTCTTCCAGAGCGTTCCCCTGTACAATGATGTCAGAGGCCTTCTTCACAGCATCTACTACTTCTACCACAGTTCTCCTGTCCACAAGAGTTCTCTGATAACTGCTTTCAAAGGCCTTCACCTTCGCCCTGTGCTGCCTTCTCGAGTAGGGGGAAGGAGGTGGCTTCAGGGATTACAGGCAGCCCTCCAGAACTTTCTCAGGGGATATCCTGCGATAGTCCAGCAACTACATTCAGTAAGTCATTTTGAAATACCACACTATTTTAGTTTGCCAGACTGACAGAGAATATTTTTATTGAGAAATTTGAAAGAATAATCTTGAGAAAGATAAACGGCTATTCTCTTCCTGATCTATGTTACAGGCAGTTGAGGACAGAAATGACACTAGTCACCAGAAAGCCAATGAACTCCTGGAGTTCCTTCTCCAAGCAGACATTGTTAAATTCGTCCATTTCTTAGTGGATGTCATTAATGTCCTTAGCATTCTTTCCCGTGTCAATCAGAACAGAAACTCTTCCATTGCTGATGTATTTGCCTCATTAGAGTCAACACTGGAAATGCTCAGAATGTATAAAACAAGGTGAGGAATTGGGGAATGGTCTGAGGGTCTGTCAAACTAGACAGTTTGACTGGGGACATTGTTTGTCAGGTGCTTTTTCATTTAATTGTTTATCTGGGGGACTTTTCTTTTCCTCCCCAGACCAGGACCAAAGGAACGTCAGGTAGATTCAGCCACACACTTTCATGGTAACTGCCTGGGAGGAAAGGGAAACATTTCTGATGTGAGAAGCACGGTCTTAACGCATCTTGTCAAGAGGCTGCAAGGTTGTTTCAGAGATGCCAGCCAAGATGTGGTGAAGGCTACTGTGATTGGAAGCTTTCAACTGTGGCCCACAAAGATAAATCAAGGTACCCTATATGCACCAGCTTCTAACCGTTGTTCTTTGACTGTAGGTTTCTTTCATGTATGTGACTTTTTCTCTCGTATATTGATGGCAGAATTTGGAGAAAAAGAGGTATCCATCTTGACTGCCCACTATGAACCACTACTGGAAGCTGCCAATGTGGAAATCGATGAAGTGGACACTGAATGGAGCATGTTGAAATTAGAGATTTATGCTAGGTAAGCATAGTTGGTATTTTATAAATATTTGAATGAAACTTGAGAGTCTCAATTTTTTACACTTTTTATTCTTCCCCCTAGATTTCAGAACATCTGCAAATTGACCTGGGATTTTGTGAATTCTGTTTACTTGCACAAATATCCAAATATCCTGACATTAGTGGACCTAGTACTGACGCTCCCTGCAAGTTCTGCAGAAGCAGAACGTGGCTTTAGTCAGATGAAACGTGCCAAATCACAAATGCGTGCCACGATCAAGGCTGAAAGTATGACAGATCTCTTGATAATTCAGTTGAACTCTCCAGACATTAATAACTTTGACCCTAGAAAAGCTATCCACTTATGGAATACAAGAACACCATCTTCAACTGGTGACACGAGACCTAATTCCTCTTGTTCATCAAACTCGGAAAGCCATTATGAAAGTGATTAGTAATATGACAAATGTGGACTTCGTCATTCATCAGAGCAAAAACAAATTCTTTTTAATCTGAAATTTAAAAGTAACACAGTAACCAGTCTTCACATCAAATGTAAAAGGCATTTGGCATCTTACCAGACAAACAAAGCCAAAATCCAAAGATCGGTTTTCCTGTACCTTTCTAAGATCACTTCTACATCCACACATTTGTTCACGTTCTATGGATGGAGGAGATCCTTCTAAGCAATGGTGTCATTTTGATGTCATATTTTGCAGAGTTATTACAAAGGGTGTCTAGGCCATGATTATGATCTGAATTCCTTTAGGCCTGGAATACAATTAACATCTTTCCTGGATAATTCTAAATGGCAGTTGCTTTAGATAACTAACTTAGAGCCAAATTGAAAAAGGGTATTTTTTAAATCAATGAACACAGTTTCTTTTTTTTTTTTAATTTATTTTGAAAGAGAGAGAGAGAGCATGCGTGTAAGCAGGGGAGAGGCAAAGAGAGGGGAGAGAGAATCCTAAGCAGGCTCCGAGCTGTGAGTATGGAGCTCAACTTTGGGCCCAAAATCTGAGCTGAAATCAAGAGTCAGATGCTTAACCGAATGATCTATCCAGGCACCCCCCATGAATAAAATTTCTAAGTTTATGTTTGTGTTATCCCATTTTATATGAAGATCATATTACCATATGCCTTGGGGCATATGTAATGACAAAGTCAAATATTAAAATAGTTTCACCTTTCGCACTACGGTCACCAGATCAATTCCTATGTAAGCTGGAACTATTATCTTACAACACTTTGCTTGCACCATAGCTATTAAAGACAGTGGAAATATATTGCATATCTATCAGAATTTTTAAATACTTAGAGACTCTTCATGGTTTCATAAAATAGATTTTATTTACAGTTTCATATTGAGGAACATGAATGATTTCTTTCCTTTTTAAAAAAATGTTTATTGTTTATTTTGAGAGAAAGAGTGTGTGTGTGTGCATGCACATGTGAGCAGAGAAGGGGCAGAGGGAGAGGAAGAGAGAATCCCAAGCAGGCTCCAAACCCAGCACAGAGCCGGACATGGGGCTCAGTCCCACAACCACAAGATAATGACCTGAGCTGAAATCAAGAGTTGGATGCTTAATGGACTGAGCCATCCAGGCACCTCATGAATGATTCATTTTTAACTTATCTAAAAACCAATGTGTTTTTTACTGAAAATAAAGCTCATTTTACTGAAAATTCTACTACCTGGGAAAAATTTCTCATCTCTATAAAACTGGATACTCAGGTTTGATCAAAAAGGATAGAGAATTTATTTCTGAACAACCTATCAGATGTCCAGTCATATCAAAGAAAAAGTCTGCTCTTGCCACCCAGAAAATTAACTTCCAAATCTCAAAATTATGTATTTGGTCTGAACCACTGATATTTTAAAAGTATTAATGCATTTTCTTAAAGGCTAGAAGAAATGATAAAGTTCACATTGGAATTTTATAAATACTAAAAATTCAGGTGCAAAAACAAAAATATGAAATGCTACATCTATGTTATACTCTTTTTATTTCTAAACAAGGAAGGATAGCTATTACTCTGGACCTGAAATATCCAAATACATGTAGGAGCCTTTCCTGACTCTAGAAGGTACTTCTGTCAGAGGGGTTAGACAGATATTTTTAAAGCAGATTTATTTATTTTGTTTTTCTACTTCTTTTTTTTTATTATATGAAATTTATTGTCAAATTAGTTTCCATACAACACCCAGTTCTCATCCCAAAAGATGCCCTCTTCAATGCCCATCACCTATCCTCCCCTCCATCGCACCCCCCATCAACCCTCAGTTTGTTCTCAGTTTTTAAGAGTCTCTTATGCTTTGGCTCTCTCTCCCACTCTAACTTCTTTTTTTTCTTTTTTTTTCCTTCCCCTCCCTCATGGGTTTCTGTTAAGTTTCTCAGGATCCACATAAGAGTGAAAACATATGGTATCTGTCTTTCTCTGTATGGCTTATTTCACTTAGCATCACACTCTCCAGTTCCATCCACGTTGCTACAAAGGGCCATATTTCATTCTTTCTCATTGCCATGTAGTACTCCATTGTGAATATAAACCACAATTTCTTTATCCATTCATCAGTTGATGGAAATTTAGGCTCTTTCCATAATTTGGCTATTGTGGAGAGTGCTGCTATAAACATTGGGGTACAAGTGCCCCCATGCATCAGTACTCCTGTATCCCTTGGGTAAATTCCTAGCAGTGCTATTGCTGGGTCAGAGGGTAGGTCTATTTTTAATTTTCTGAGGAACCTCCACACTGTTTTTCAGAGGGGCTGCACCAGTTTGCATTCCCACCAACAGTGCAAGAGGGTTCCCGTTTCTCCACATCCTCTCCAGCATCTATAGTCTCCTGATTTGTTCATTTTGGCCACTCTGACTGGCGTGAGGTGATATCTGAGTGTGGTTTGGATTTGTATTTCCCTGATAAGGAGCGACGTTGATCATCTTTTCATGTGCCTGTTGGCCATCCGGATGTCTTCTTTAGAGAAGTGTCTATTCATGTTTTCTGCCCATTTCTTCACTGGATTATTTGTTGTTTGGGTGTGGAGTTTGGTGAGCTCTTTATAGATTTTGGATACTAGCTCTTTGTCTGATATGTCATTTGCAAATATCTTTTCCCATTCTGTTGGTTGCCTTTTAGTTTTGTTGATTGTTTCCTTTGCAGTGCAGAAGTTTTTATCTTGATGAGGTCCCAATAGTTCATTTTTGCTTTTATTTCCCTTTCCTTTGGGGATATGTCAAGTAAGAAATTGCTGCAGCTGAGGTCAGAGAGGTCTCTTCCTGCTTTCTCCTCTAGTTTTTTTATGGTTTCCTGTCTCACATTCAAGTCCTTTATCCATTTTGAGTTTATTTTTGTGAATGGTGTAAGAAAGTGGTCTAGTTTCAACCTTCTGCATGTTGCTGTCCAGTTCTCCCAGCACCATTTGTTAAAGAGACTGTCTTTTTTCCATTGGATATTCTTTCCTGCTTTGTCAAAGATTAGTTGGCCATACTTTTGTGGGTCTAGTTCTGGGGTTTCTATTCTATTCCATTGGTCTATGTGTCTGTTTTTATGCCAATACCATGCTGTCTTGATTATTACAGCTTTGTAGTAGAGGCTAAAGTCTGGGACTGTGATGCCTCCTGCTTTGGTCTTCTTCAAAATTACTTTGGCTATTCGGGGCCTTTTATGGTTCCATATGAATTTTAGGATGGCTTGTTCTAGCTTCGAGAAGAATGCTGGTGCAATTTTGATTGGGATTGCATTGAATGTGTAGATAGCTTTGGGTAGTATTGACATTTTAACAATATTTATTCTTCCAATCCATGAGCACAGAATGTTTTTCCATTTCTTTATATCTTCTTCAATTACCTGCATACGCTTTCTATAGTTTTCAGCATACAGATCTTGTACATCTTTGGTTAGATTTATTCCTAGGTATTTTATGCTTCTTGGTGAAATTGTGAATGGGATCAGTTTCTTTATTTGTCTTTGTTGCTTCATTATTAGTGTATAAGAATGCAACTGATTTCTGTACATTGATTTTGTATCCTGCAACTTTGCTGAATTCATGTATCAGTTCTAGCAGACTTTTGGTGGAGTCTATTGGATTTTCCATGTATAATATCATGTCATCTACAAAAAGTGAAAGCTTGATTTCATCTTTGCCAATTTTGATCCCTTGATTTCCTTTTGTTATCTAATTGCTGATGCTAGCACTTCCAACACTATGTTAAACAACAGCGGTGAGAGTGGACATCCCTGTCGTTTTCCTGATCTTGGGGGGAAAGCTCTCAGTTTTTCCCCATTGAGGATGAGATTAGCTGTGGGCTTTTCATAAATGACTTTTATAATGCTTAAGTATGTTCCTTGTACCCCAAATTTCTCGAGGGTTTTTATTAAGAAAGGATGCTGAATTTTGTCAAATGCTTTTTCTGCATCGATTGACAGGATCATATGGATCTTATCTTTTCTTTTATTAATGTGATGTATCACGTTGATTGATTTGCAAATGTTGAACCAGGCCTGCATCCCAGGAATGAATCCCACTTGATCATGGTGAATAATTCTTTTTATATGCTGTTGAATTCAATTTGCTAGTATCTTACTGAGAATTTTTGCATCCATATTCATCAGGGATATTGGCCTGTAGGTCTCTTTTTTTACTGGGTCTCTGTCTGGTTTAGGAATCAAAGTAATACTGGCTTCATAGAATGACTCTGGAAGTTTTCCTTCCCTTTCTATTTTTTGGAACAGCTTGAGAAGGATAGGTATTATCTCTGCTTTAAATGTCTGGTAGAATTCCCCAGGGAAGCCATCTGGTCCTGGACTCTTATTTGTTGGGATATTTTTGATAACTGATTCAATTTCTTCACTGGTTATGGGTCTGTTCAAGCTTTCTATTTCCTCCTGTTTGAGTTTTGAAAGTGTGTGGGTGTTTAGGAATTTGTCCATTTCTTCCAGGGTTTTCCAGTTTGTTGGCATATAATTTTTCATAGTATTCCCTGATAATTGCTTTTATTTCTGAGGAATTGGTTGTAATAATTCCATTTTCATTCATGATTTTATCTATTTGGGTCATCTCCCTTTTCTTTTTGAGAAACCTGGCTAGAGGTTTATCAATTTTGTTTATTTTTTCAAAAAAAAACTCTTGGTTTCGTTGATCTGCTCTACAGTTTTTTTTTAGATTCTATATTGTTTATTTCTGCTCTGATCTTTATTATTTCTCTTCTTCTGCTGGATTTGGGGTGTCTTTGCTGCTCTGCTTCTATTTCCTTTAGGTGTGCTGTTAGATTTTTTATTTGGGATTTTTCTTGTTTCTTGAGATAGGCCTGGAATGCAATATATTTTCCTCTCAGGACTGCCTTCGCTGCATCCCAAAGCGTTTGGATTGTTGTATTTTTATTTTTGTTTGTTTCCATATATTTTTTAATTTCTTCTCTAATTGCCCGGTTGACCCACTCATTCTTTAGTAGGGTGTTCTTTAACCTCCATGCTTTTGGAGGTTTTCCAGACTTTTTCCTGTGGTTGATTTCAAGCTTCATAGCATTGTGGTCTGAAAGTATGCATGGTATGATTTCAATTCTTGTATACTTATGAAGGGCTGTTTTGTGACCCAGTATGTGATCTATCTTGGAGAATGTTCCCTGTGCACTCGAGAAGAAAGTATATTCTGTTGCTTTGGGATGCAGAGTTCTAAATATATCTGTCTAGTCCATCTGATCCAATGTATCATTCAGGGCCCTTGTTTCTTTATTGACTGTGTGTCTAGATGATCTATCCATTGCTGTGAGTGGGGTGTTAAAGTCCCCTGCAATTACTACATTCTTATCAATAAGGTTGCTTATGTTTGTGAGTAATTGTTTTATATATTTGGGGGCTCCCGTATTCGGCACATAGACATTTATAATTGTTAGTTCTTCTTGATGGATAGACCCTGTAATTTTTATATAATGCCCTTCTTCATCTCTTGTTACAGCCTTTAATTTAAAGTCTAGTTTGTCTGATATAAGTGTGGCTACTCCAGCTTTCTTTTGACTTCCAGTAGCATGATAAATAGTTCTCCATTCCCTCACTTTCAATCTGAAGGTGTCCTCAGGTCTAAAATGAGTCTCTTGTAGACAACAAATAGATGGGTCTTGTTTTTATATCCATTCTGATACCCTATGTCTTTTGGTTGGCGCATTTAATCCATTTACGTTCAGTGTTATTATAGAAAGATATGGGTTTAGAGTCATTGTGATGTCCGTAGGTTTCATGCTTGTAGTGATGTCTCTGGTAGTTTGTCTCACAGGATCCCCCTTAGGATCTCTTGTAGGGCTGGTTTAGTGGTGATGAATTCCTTCAGTTTTTGTTTGTTTGGGAAGACCTTTATCTCTCCTTCTATTCTAAATGACAGACTTGCTGGATAAAGGATTCTCGGCTGCATATTTTTTCTGTTCATCACATTGAAGATCCTGCCATTCCTTTCTGGCCTGCCAAGTTTCAGTAGAGAGATCGGTCACGAGTCTTATAGGTCTCCCTTTATATGTTAGAGCACGTTTATCCCTAGCTGCTTTCAGAATTTTCTCTTTGTCCTTGTATTTTGCCAGTTTCACTATGATACGTCGTGCAGAAGATTGATTCAAGTTACGTCTGAAGGGAGTTCTCTGTGCCTCTTGTATTTCAATGCCTTTTTCCTTCCCCAGATCAGGGAAGTTCTCAGCTATGATTTCTTCAAGTACACCTTCAGCACCTTTCCCTCTCTCTTCCTCCTCTGGAATACCAATTATGCGTAGATTATTTCTCTTTAGTGCATCACTTAGTTCTCTAATTTTCCCCTCATACTCCTGGATTTTTTTTATCTCTCTTTTTCTCAGCTTCTTCTTTTTCCATAACTTTATCTTCTAGTTCACCTATTCTCTCCTCTGCCTCTTCAATCCGAGCTGTGGTCATCTCCATTTTATTTTGCAGCTCGTTAATAGCATTTGTTAGCTCCTCCTGGCTGTTCCTTAGTCCCTTGATCTCTGTAGCAAGAGATTCTCTGCTGTCCTTTATACTTTTTTCAAGCCCAGCGATTAATTTTATGACTATTATTCTAAATTCACTTTCTGTTATATTGTTTAAATCGTTTTTGATCAGTTCGTTAGCTGTCGTTATTTCCTGGATGTTTTTTTGAGAGGAATTCTTCCTTTTCATCATTTTGGATAGTCCCTGGAGTGGTGCGGGACTGCGGGGCACTTCCCCTGTGCTGTCTTGAATAACTTGCGTTGGTGGGTGGGGCCACAGTCAGACCTGATGTCTGCCCCCAGCCCACCGCTGGGGCCACAGTCAGACTGGTGTGTGCCTTCTTTTCCCCTCTCCTAGGGGCAGGAATCACTGTGGGGTGGCGTGGCCCATCTGGGCTACTTGCACATTGCCAGGCTTGTGGTGCTGGGGATCTGGCGTATTAGCTGGGGTGGATCGGCAAGGTGCAGGGGGGCAGGAGGGGCAGGTTCAGCTTGCTTATCCTTTGGTGATCCACTTCGGGAGGGGCCCTGTGGCACCGGGAGGGAGTCAGACCAGCCTCCGGAGGGATGGATCCACAGAAACACAGTGTTGGGTGGTTGTGCAGTGCAAGCAAGTTCCCTGGCAGGAACCAGTTCCCTTTGGGATTTTGCCTGGGGGATGGGTGAGGGAGATGGCGCTGGCGAGTGCCTTTGTTCCCTGCCAAGCTGAGCTCTGTCATCCGGGGCTCAACAACTCTCCCTCCAGTTGTCCTCCAGCCCTCCCACTCTCCAAGCAGAGCTGTTAACGTATAACCTTCCAGATGTTAAGTCCCCCTAGCTATGCGAACACACTCCATCCGACCCCTCCGCTTTTGCAAGCCAGACCCCAGGGCTCTGCTTGGCCAGTGGGCCGCCCCTCCACCCCGACTCCCTCCCGCCAGTCCGTGTAGTGTGCACCGCCTCTCCGCCCTTCCTACCCTCCTCCGTGGGCCTCTCATCTAAGCTTGGCTTGAGAGAATCCATTCTGCTAGTCTTCTGGCGATTTTCTGGGTTATTTAGGCAGGTGTGGGTGGAATCTAAGTGATCCGCAGGACGCGGTGAGCTTAGCGTCCTCCTATGCTGCCATCTTCCCAGAAGCCTCAAATCTCTATTTCTTTTTTAATGCATGTGCATGAGATTTAAAATGAGTGGCAGGCAAAACAGACTTCCCTTTTGGACAGAATAAAATGGATTAGTGTATAAGAGCAAAGCATTTAAAGTGTGGTGATCTTTTATGAAATACTTTGGAATATTGAGCCAACCAGATGATTAAATTATAAGTTCCAATCCAGTAGTTTAACAACTCAGGTGTCCCTGAGTTGACAAAAAACAAATCTATTCTAACTAATTTGGATGCAAATTTTAAAAAATAAAAAATAACATTAAAAAAAATCTATGATTTGCATGTATTTGAGACATCTTTATCCCATACTCACCAAAATATTTTGCTCTTGTGCTCTACTGTATGTAGGAAAACCTAGAGTTGTTTTTCTTTTGTAAATCGATCTATTCTGAGCACAAAGTCGAAGGAAGTTTCCAAATTAAAGTATAAAGTCTCAGTATTTTGCCCAATCTTAAATGATTTATTACCTAGCCAAAAAAAGACATTTTGACTTCGCTGAGAAACAGTAATGAGAGCTTATCAGGAAATTGATTATAATTTTCATTTTAAAATGTCTTCTGTTTCTCTAAAGTTTACAGTTTTAAATAATATGAATAAAATGATTGTACAAATACCCATTTGGGTACTATTTTAGCAAAAGAAACAAAATCCCTGTCACACAATCTAATTGAAAAAATATTTTTCATTGTATTGTAGGCATAATAGGACATAAATCATTTACTGACATTCTGCTGGATTTAGTAACCCTGAACCTTGGAACAAACAACTTTCCTAGTATTTGGATGCACCTCACTCAAACTGAAGTAAGTTTCCATTTTGTTTGGGTTTCAAAACTCAGAATTCTTCTTATTTGATTAAGTCAATAGTTTATTTGTTGTTGTTTTTTTTAATTTTTTTTTAACGTTTATTTATTTTTGAGACAGAGAGAGACAGAGCATGAACAGGGGAGGGGCAGAGAGAGGGAGACACAGAATCTGAAACAGGCTCCAGGCTCTGAGCTGTCAGCACAGAGCCCGACGCGGGGCTCGAACTCACAGACCGTGAGATCATGACCTGAGATGAAGTCGGACGCTTAACCGACCAGGCCACCTAGGCGCCCCTAAGTCAATAGTTTAAAAATCACCAGTACAAGAGCGCCTGGGTGGCTCAGTCAGTTAAGCATCCGACTTCAGCTCAGGTCATGATCTCGCAGTTTGTGAGCCTGAGCCCTGCGTCGGGCTCTGTGCTGACAGCTCAGAGCCTGGAGCCCGCTTCAGATTCTGTGTCTCCCTCTCTCTCTTCCCCTCCCCTGCTCATGCTCTGTCTCTCTCTGTCTCAAAAAATAAATAAGTAAATAAATATAAAATAAAATAAGAATAAGAATAAAAAACAGTAAAAATCACCAGTACTTATACAGTGTCTGAAATTTAGTAGGTAATCGATGAAACTTGAATGAATATATAAATGAACTTGAATGTAAGATGTACCGTGTGCGTGCTTAGCATTTAAAGAATGAATGACGATGTTAATAGTCAATGAAACATTATGGAGACTATAAGGCTCAGCCTGTGAATTTGTATCTGTTACTTCAGGAAGGAATGATCCTAACCAGTAACAGTAGATGATTCTGGCAGTTCTTGCCCTCTTCCTTAAGGATGTGTCAGAAAACAAAATGGCTATAGTATCTCCCTACTGGCTGTAGGGCCATTTCCCAGCCACTTTTGTAATCTTTATTCTTCCACTGTCAAAAAGGTACTATCACTGGAGTCAAGTCACACGTGTAAATTCGTTGTGTAACAGTAAGCAAAAAACCCAAATGTCAAGGAAGCAAAAAGTGAAACACTGTCTAGGGACTGTCTGGTGTGAGTTGGGGAACAAGCCTGAGAACTGGCTCTATTCACCAATATAAACTCCTCTTTGCTCCATCTGAATGTCTTACAAAGAAACAGGAAGCAATAGAGCTTCAAGAGAGAATCATACAAATATTCCAATGGCATTTCCTGTTTTCTTCTAGTTGCAGGAGTTAACATCTTTATTAATAATTAACTCAGCGTTTGTGGACTGGCGGAAATTCCTATTAGTAATCTCGATGCCTTGGCCCATCCCCCTGGAGGAAGAGCTCCTTGAGACCCTGCAGAGGTTCAAGGCTGTGGATGAAGAGCAGTTGGGCACCATCACTTTCGAGCAGTATATGCAGGTTGCTACCAGCACATAGTGGCACTAATAATACCAGGGTGCTTTTGACCTAAGAAATGTATTACTCACTGATGTCACATTGCCAGGCCTTGGGCCAGTGTTCTGCCCCTTGACTGTCTATGTCTGGGTACCCGTTAGCAGCAGAGACACTGTCCAAGTCCCAGGTGGAAGTCTAGATTCCACCCCCACCCCCACCCCCCAGGGAAAGGATATGGAAAAAGCCAGAGATGCTTGGGGAACTAAGAGTTCTGAAAGAAGTCACATAAACTTCATTATCCTTCTTCCAACTCCTACACAGTGAACTTGGCTGTAAATTAGAATCACCTGCAGAGCTTTTAATATGTCTAATGCTCAATATCCAGTATTCTTGGAGTGACAACAGTACTATCCAGGAAAATGAACACAGGGAAAGGGGAAGATTTTTTTTTTCTTTTGGTGAATGATGAAATAGTTTTTGACAAGTTGAGTTTGAAATGTCTGTGGGAAATGCAGACAAAAACATCCAATCTGATAACAGCAGATGCAGGAGGGGTTGCAAGTCACTATCATGTAGGCAATTGTTAAGTTTATGAATGGATGAGACACCCAACGGAAGTATGGAAGGTGATGGATAACTCAGTAACATGATACCTGGTCATTGGGCTTGGCAGATGGTATTTATAACTGGTGATCTTTACCAGAGTAATTTTGGGGAGTCCGGAATCCAGATTGCAGAGAATTGACTAAATGGTTTTCAGGAAGTGAAGATAAGAAAAGTCAATTCATTTTTTAGAAGTTTTAGTAATGAAGGAGAATAAAACCCCGTAACTAAGAGGGCCTGAATTATTTATTTTGTGTCGACTAATTGAAATCATCCTATTGCACACCATTGCACATTGCTGGTAGACACAAAAGATGTAAATGTTTATAAGGTACTAATTCTGAAATAGGGTAATACTCTCTAGGTTCCTATATCTCATGTATATTTCAATCTTGAAAGAGCACATCCCTTCCTGGTTCTCTTTTTGACCTTAATTAACAGATGGCATGCTTATAGACAGTCCTGGTGTTCCCACACTCATGCTGTTGAGCCAGAGGAAGTAACACTAGAATATGAGGAGGTTCCTTCAAGAGGAGGTTCCTGATCAAGACAGGTGCTCAGCTGATTGTGCTTTTTGATATATGTTCTTCCCAAGTAGAGCAATTTATGAATTCTATCACTGTGTTCAGCTTAAAACATGTGAGAAATGATTTTGTGAAAACAAAAACAGCAAAACAAAATGTACTCTCTTTTCATCATCAGGTTAAGATTTTTACAAGTGAGCACTTGCGAAATTACCAATCTTCACTATAGTCTGTGCCAATTAACACAGAATATCAATTTAAACATCCTTTTGTACAACGTGAAGCGAACAAAGGATGTTGGCAATTTTTACCAAAACGCTGAGCGAAAACCAGAAAGCTCCTTTACCAAAAGTGTAAATTTCTTAGAGAAAGCTGGCTGCTGCATTTGAAAGAAACTCAGAAGTACTTATCTGAACACCTCCTGTGTCTGGGGAGCAGTTGATTTCCAAGGATGGCATTCTCCCTGCCCACCCAGATCCCACCACAGGAGCCCCAGGACAAGAAGACCCACTTGACCTTCACACATGACTTTCCCAGGTTTCCAACACTTGGCCAGCTTAAACATACAGCATATACACACACAACAAAAACAAAAACAAAACAAAACAAAAGTTATATGGGAAAAGTCAAAACCACTTCTAGAGCAAAATTTTATGAGATGTGTTAAAAATGCTACATTAGAACAGTAAAATAACATAACACGCATCACTGAAATGGAGTTCTCTAGCATAGAAGGGCTCTCTACTTGGCTTTTTGTTCTGTCTTTTTTCTTTTCTTTTGATGAACAGCAAGCTCGCCACAACAGCCACTTAAGAGTGTGCTGATTTCTCCAGCATCTAAAATGGAATGAGAGAGTTAAAGTGGGTTGGGCTGTGTACCTGGGCTGGGCGCTGCAAGGATAAAAGCCCCCAGCCGTCCTGCAGCTGTCTCTCACATGCTTGCCTCCACCGCATGTGGAGACTGAGCCACACTGTGTAGGATTCTTTGATATTGAACTCCCAGCTCACCTTCTGTCTGTGAGGATGCGTGTTATTGCAGGCTCAGTGAGCCAGATGTTCTGGGATCCAAACAATGCAGCACTCACTCTTTAAGAAAAAGTTTAAAAAAAAAACACATTGGCCATGTCGTGGCAAGAGAGAGGGGGCACTTCCATCTTTTAAGGAGAAATCGCCTAATAACCCAATGAGTCAGGATATGGTTGACAGAACCTTGCTGCATCAATGTAAACCCTCCTATACAGGTTCACATTTAACATTTCACATTGCTAAAATTTTCACAGATGACTTTTTTTAAAAATATAATTTATTGTCAAATTGGCTAACATACAGTGTGTACAGTGTACTTTTGGTTTTGGGGGTAGATTCCTGTGGTTCATCACATACGTACAACACCCAGTGCTCATCCCAGCAAGTGCCCTCCTCAATGCCCATCACCCACTTTCCCCTCTCCCCGCCCACCCATCTACCCTCATTTTATTCTCTGTACTTAAGAGTCTCTTATGGTTTGCCTCCTTCCGTCTAGGTTTGTAATTATTTTTCCCCTTCCCTTCCCCCATGGTTTTCTGTTAAGTTTCTCAGGTTCCACATATGAGTGAAAACATATGATATCTGTCTTTCTCTGACTGACTTATTTCACTTAGCATAATACCTTCCAGTTCTATCCATGTTGCTGCAAATAGCATGATTTCATTCTTTCCCATTGCCAAGTAGTAGTCCATTATATATATAAACCACATCTTTATCCATTCATCAGTTGATGGACATTTAGGCTCTTTCCATAATTTGGCTATTGTTGAAAGTGCTGCTATAAACATTGGGGTATATGTGCTCCTATGAATCAGCACTCCTGTATCCTTTGGATAAACTCCTAGTAGTGCTATTGCTGGGTCGTAGAGTAGTTCTATTGTTTTTTTGTTTTGTTTTGTTTTTTAAGGAACCTCCACACTGTTTTCCAGAGAAGCTGCACCAGTTTGCATTCCCACCAACAGTGCAAGAAGGTTCCCATTTCTCCACATCCTCGCCAGCATCTGTTGTTTCCTGATTTGTTAATTTTAGCCACTCTGACCAATCTGAGGTGATATCTCAGTATGGTTTTGATTTGTACTTCCCTGATGATGAGTGACGTTGAGCATCTTCTCATGTATATGTTGGCCATCTGGATGTCTTCTTTGGAAAAGTGTCTATTCATGTCTTCTGTCCGTTTCTTCACTGGATTATTTGTTTTTCAGGTGTTGAGTTTGGGAAGTTCTTGGATATTAACCCTTTATCCAATATATCATTTGCAAATATCTTTTCCCATTCCATCGGTTGCCTTTTAGTTTTGTTGATTGTTACCTTTGCAGTGCAGAAGCTTTTTATCTTGGTGAGGTCCCAATGGTTCATTTTTGCTTTTAATTCACTTGCCTTTGGAGATGTGTTGAGCAAGAAATTGCTGTGGCTGAGGTCAAAGAGGTTGTTGCCTGCTTTCTCCTCTAGGGTTTTGATGGTTTCCTGTCTCACATTTAGGTCTTTCATCCATTTTGAGTTTATTTTTGTGTGTGGTGTAAGAGTGGTATAGTTTCATTATTCTGCATGTTGCTGTCCAGTTCTCCCAGCACTATTTGCTAAAGAGACTTGTCTTTTTTCCATTGGATACTCTTTCCTGCTATGTCAAAGATTAGTTGGCTGTACATTTATGGGTCCAATTCTGGGTTCTCTATTCTATTCCATTGGTCTATGTGTCTGTTTTTGTGCCAGTACCATACTGTCTTGATGATTACAACTTTGTAGTAGAGGATAAAGTCTGGGATTGTCATGCCTCCCACTTTGGTTTTCTTCTTCAATATTACTTTGGCTATTCAGGTTTTTTTGTGGTTCCATACAAATTTTAGGATTATTTGCTCTAGCTTTGAGAAGAACGCTGGTGCAATTTTTATTGGATTGCATTGAATCTGTAGATTGCTTTGGGTAATATTGACATTTTAACAATATTTGTTCTTCCACTCCATGAGCATAGAATGCTTTTCTATTTCTTTGTGTCTTCTTCAATTTCTGTCATAAGTTTTCTATAGTTTTAAACATATAGATCTTTTATATCTTTGGTTAGGTTTATTCCTAGGTATTTTTTGGTTCTTGGTGAAATTGTAAATGAGATCAGTTTCTTGATTTCTCTTTCTATTGCTTCATTATTGGTGTATAGAAATGCAACTGATTTCTGTACAATGATTTTGTACCCCTAGACTTTATTGAATTCATGTATCAGTTCTAGCAGCCTTTTGATGGAGTCTTTGGGTTTTCCATTTAGAGTATCATGCCATCTGAGAAAAGTGAAAGTTTGACTTCTTTGCCAATTTTGATGCATTTTATTTCATTTCGTTGTCTGCTGATGCTAGGACTTCCAACACTATGTTAAACAACAGTGGTGAGAGTGGACATCCCTGTCGTGTTCCTGATCTCAGGGCGAAAGCTCTCATTTTTTCCCCATTGAGGATGATATTAGCTGTGGGCTTTTCATATATGGCTTTTAAGATGTTTATGTTATGTTCCTTCTACCCCAACTTTCTTGAGGGTTTTTATTGCGAAAGGATGCTATATTTTGTCAAATGCTTTTTCTGCATCTATTGACAGGATCATATGGTTCTTATCCATTCTTTTATTAATGTGATATATCATATTGATTGATTTGCAAATATTGAACCAGACCTGTAGCCTAGGAATGAATCCCACTTGATCATGGTGAATAATTCTTTTTATATGCTATTGAATTCGATGTGCTAGTATCTTATTGAGAATTTTTTCATCTATATTCATCAGGGATATTTGCCTGTAGTTCTCTTTTTTTTGCTGGGTCTCTGTCTGGTTTGGGAATCAAAATAATGCTGGATTCATACAATGAGTCTGGAAGTTTTCCATCCATTTCAATTTTTTGGAACAGCTTGAGAAGGATAGGTATTAACTCTGCTTTAAATGTTTGGTACAATTCCCCTGGGAAGACATCTGGTCCAGGACTCTTATTTGTTAGGAGATTTTTGATAACTGATTCAATTTCTTCTCTAGTTATGGGTCTGTTCAAATTTTCTATTTCTTCCATTTGAGTTCTGGTAGTGTGTGAGTGTCTAGGAATTTGTCCATTTCCTCCAGGTTGTCCAGTTTGTTAGCATCTAATTTTTCATAGTATTCTCTGATAATTGTTTGTATTTCTGAGAGATTAGTTGTGATAAGTCCTTTTTCATTCATAATTTTATCTATTTGGGTCTTCTCTCTTCTTTTTGAGAAGTCTGGCTAGGTGTTTATCAACTGTGTTTATTTTCTCAAAAAACAAGCTCTTATTTTCATTAATCTGTTCTCCTGTTTTGTTTTGTTTTGTTTTGTTTTGTTTGGATTATATGTTGTTTCTTTCTGCTCTGATCTTTATTATTTCTATTCTTCTGCTGGCCTTGGAGTTTCTGCTTCTAGTTCTTTCAGGTGTGTCATTAGATTTTGTATTTCGGATTTTTCTTGTTTGTTGATATAGGCCTGGATTGCAATGAATTTTCCTCTTAGAACTGCCTTTGCTGCATCCCAGAGGGTTTGGACTGTCATGTTTTCATTTTCGTTTGTTTCTATACATTTTTAAATTTCTTCTTTAATTGCCTGGTTGACCCATTCATTCTTTAGTAGGATGTTCTTTAACCTCTGTGCATTTTGAGGTTTTCCAAACTTTTTCCTGTGGTTGATTTCAAGTTTCATAGCATTGTGATCTGAAAATATGCACAATATGATCTCAATTCTTTTGTGACCCAGTATGTGATCTATCTTGGAGAATGTTCCATGTGCACTTGAGAAGAATGTGTATTCTGCTTCTTTAGGATGAAAAGCTCTGAATATATCTGTCAAGTCCATCTGGTCCAGTGTATCATTCAGGGCCATTGTTTATTTCTTGATTTTCTGCCTAGATGATCTGTCCATTGTTGTAAGTGAAGTATTAAAGTCCCCTATAATTACCACATTCTTATCAAAAAGGTTGCTTATGTTTGTGACTAATTGTTTTATATATTTGGGTGTCTCTGAATTGGGTGCATAAACATTTATAATGGTTAGCTCTTCTTGATGGATAGACCCCATAATTATGATATATGCTCTTCTTCATCTCTTGTTACAGCCTTTAGTTTAGAATCTAATTTGTCTGTTATAAGTATGGCTACTCTGGCTTCCTTTTGACTTCCAGTATCATGATAGATGGTTATCCATCCCCTCACTTTCAATCTGAAGGTGCCCTCAGGTCTAAAATGAGTCTTTTGTAGACAGAAAATAGATGGGTCTTGTTTTTTTTTATCCATTCTGATACCTTATGTCTTTTGATTGGAGCATTTAGTCCATTTACATTGAATGTTATTATTTTAAAGATATGGATTTAGAGTCATTGTGTTATCTGTAGGCTTCATGCTTGTAGTGATGTCTCTGGTCTTTGTGGTCTTTGCAACATTCCATTCACAGAGTCCTCCTTTGGATATCTTGTAGGGCTGGTTTCGTTGGTGATGAACTCCTTTAGTTTTTGTTTGTCTGGGAAAACATTTATCTCTCCTATTCTGAATGACAGCTTTGCTGGATAAAGAATCCTTGGCAGTATATTTTTCCTATTCAGCATATTGAATATTTCCTGCCACTCCCTTCTGGCCTGCCAAGTTTCAGTAGATAGGTCTGCTACTACCCTTATGTGCCTACCTTTGTAGGTTAAGGCCCGTTTGTCCCTAGCTGCTTTCAGAATTCCCTCTTTATCTTTGTATTTTGCCAGTTTCACTATGGTTTGTCGTGCAGAAGATCGATTCCTGTTATGTCTGAAGGACGTTCTCTGTGCCTTCCGGATTTCAGTGTCTGTTTCCTTCCCCAGATTGGGGAAGTTCTCAACTATGATTTGTTCAAGTACACTTTCTGTCCCTTTCTCTCTCTCTTCCTCTTCTTCTGGAACTACTATGATATAGATATTATTACATTTCATTGAATCACTTAGTTCTCTAATTCTCCCCTCGTGGTCTAGAATTTTTTTATCTACCTTTTTTCAGCTTCATCTTTTTCCATAATTTTATCTTCTGTTTCACTTATTCTCCCCTCTGCCTCTTCAATCCTCGTGGTGACCACCTCTAGTTTATTTTGCACCTCATTTACAACATTATTTAATTCAACATGACTATTTTTTAGTTCCTGATCTCTGCAGCAATAGATTCTCTGCTGTCTTCTATGCTTTTTTCCAAGCCCAGATATTAATTTTATGACTATTATTCTAAATTCTTTTTCAGTTATATTGTTTATATCTGTTTTGAGCAATTACTTAGCTGTCATTTCTTCCTGGAATTTCTTTTGAGGAGAGTTCTTCTGTTTCATCATTTTGACTAGTTTTCTGTCCCTTATGTGTTTTAAATCTTGCTATTTGCCCTGCACCAGTGAGCACTACTTTGTTTTTTTAATGTTTATTTATTTTTGAGAGAGAGAGAGAGAGAAACAGAGTGTGAGTGGGGGAGGGGCAGAGAGAGAGGGAGACACAGAATCCAAAGCAGGTTCCAGGCTCTGTGCTGACAGCTCAGAGCCT
>NW_026057577.1:124435641-124648442 GCF_023721935.1 Panthera uncia | reverse complement strand
ATATAATAAGGATTGTCCAAGAATTAAATCAGGAAATGCAAAACTGCTGGATGCCTTGGAACCAATGGCAGCGCTGGTCTGGAGGAGGGACTGTGTGGTGACTCAGCCTCAATCCCGCTACAGTTACCAGGCACGGAGGGGCGTGGTTTGGTGTAGGCGGGTCCCACCTCCACTGTGGGCCTGCTGTCCTTCCCTGAAGCCCCACCTTGTCAGTGACAGGGAGAAAAATGGTGACACCACAGTCTCACCTCCCCAGACCTGGTGGCCCAAACCACTCTGTTCAGGCCATCGTTGCAGTGCCCCGCTGGCGCCAATGAGGCAGTTTGTCCTGCTCCAATGACTCCCGCACCTCCCTGGCACTAAGCTGCGATTTAAACCCCAATGTCTTAAAGGGTCCCTCTCCCTGCACTCTGGTTCCAGGGAAGTGCTGCTCCGCGCCGCCTATGTATATGGCCTGTGGCTGGTTGGCGCAGGCAGTTTTTGTCCTTTGAACAGCTATATACCTTCTTCCCACAGCCATCCAGGGAAGGGGTTGCTTTCTCCCACTGCGGACTGTGCCTCTGAGCTGGTTACGGAGCCCAGGGCTGGCTCCCTTCCTTCTCAGGTGCGCTAACTGCGCAGCCCGCCCCAGTTCGGAGAAAGCCCCGCAGTTAGAGATTGGATCTTTCTCCATCCCCATCCATGGTCTTTCTCTCGTCCAGATACAGTCCTACACTTTCCCAGCTTCTTTTTCTCTTCCCTTTGTCTCTCCGCAGAAGGGGATCCCTCCCTTCCATGCCTATGCTGCCCGTTTCATCTCTCCCAGTTCACAATCACGCACCTATGGCCCACCACGTTGTCCCCGTGGGTCCGCAAAGACATCTCTTTCACTCAGCAGCCTGGACTCTTCGAATTCAAAGTCCTTTGGCCTCAACACTGCTGTGTTTAAGGGACAAGGGAATTTCAGGTTCTCCTACTTCTCTGCCATGTTGGATCTACCCACGGATGACTTTTTAGTAATTATAAGTTGTTTTCCAGTCAGGTTAGTTTTTTTTCCTTTCTAAAGTGGCCCTCTTGTGTGCATAATACACGATTTTTTCTTAATTTATGCAATATCATATATTATTAGAAAACTAGTATGAATGATTCCTTGATTTTAAGGATCAGGGGAAATTCCTGTGCATTGAAACAATTAAACATGGAATAGAGTGTTGGTTGAGCAATGGTAGGAGGGTTTGAGATCCTCTGTTTCCTTTTTTCCCCTCTAGCTTCATTTAATATTTCCTCTTCATCCCCAGTTTTCAGCAATGATTACTGTGTTGTTTGGTGTGGTTTTCTTCATGTTCCTTCTGCCTGGGGTTCATGGAGCTCTTGAAAATCTGTGGGTTTTGTAATTTTTGTCAGATTGGAAACTTTTGAGGATTTTTTTCTAAATTTTTTTTTCTGCACCCCCACTCCTTCTCAAAATCTAATCACGTATGTACTGTCCCAGAGGTCACTGAGGCTTGGTTCATTTTTTTCCCATTTTTTTTCTCTATGCTTTACTTTGTATTCATTTCTATTCTTATGTCTTCAAGTTTATTGATGATTTCCTCTGCAGAACTGAATCTGTTATTATTAATACCATGTGGTATATTTTTCATTTCAGTTATTAAATTTTTTGTCTCTAATAATTCAAGTTGGTTCTTAGTTGTATCTTCCATTTCTCTCTTCAATATATGCATGTGTTTCTCTATCTCCTTGAACAAATGAGATGTATTTAGAATAGACAAATGAACATCTTTCTCTGTTCATTCTATCATCTGTGTCATTTTTGTGTTTGTTTTCTTTGATTGATGTTTCTTCTATGGGTCATAAGTTATGGCTTTTCTGAATACCTAGTAACTTTATATTGGATGCCAGATGTTGTGAATCTTATTTTGTTGGATGCCCAACTTTATATACGTTTAAATATTATTGGGCCTGCATCAGTGTTACTTGGAATCACTTCTATCCTCTCAAGGTTACAATAAGATTTGTAAGAATGGGTCCAGAGTGGCCAATCTGGCCCCACTGTTAAGGCAGTTATCTCCTGGGGGCTCTCTTCAATGCCTGTGTTTGAGGAGATCCTTCCACTCTGCCTGGTGGTAACATGTACTCTTCCCAGCCCTATGTGTGTCTCAGGAATTGTTCAGCTTACTCCTTTCCTCTGGTTCTTTCTCCAGCTTCTGGTATCTTCCACAAACACACATCCACAGATTGGCTATCACTCAAGACTTGCAGAGATCCCTCTGTGGATCTCTATGGCTTGTCCTCAGTGCATCTTTAGTAGTCCACCCTGAAAATTCTAGCCATCTCAGCCTGCCTCAATAATAGAGTCTGCCTTCTCAAATCAGGAAGGTCACCAGGCTCTATTTGGATGCCTCTCCTGGCACTGAAGCCTAGAAACTCCATCCAGGCTGGAACACTAATAGGACTCTTTGGTAGCTTTCCTTAGTTCAGGAATTAATGTGCTGTATTGCCTGTTGTCTGATGTCTGGAAAATCATCTTTCATTTATGTTGTTTATTTTTCTTGTTAAGACAGGAGGGTAATTCTGAACTTTGGTGCCCCATCATGTCTCTTACCTATGTTCTTTACCTCTATTCTCCCATTGAGTGGTACTTACCCTCCACAGATTAGCTACTGGGCAAGGGTCTCCTCTTGGTCAATACAAAAGCACATTCAAAGCTTGAGCTCATGCTGAAATTTAAGCTTCTTCTGGGTCTTCTCTCTCACAGGGTTCCACATGACCAGCATCTCCTTTGTTCCAAATTAAAAGAAACCCCAGGTCTCACCTTTGGGATCTGTATCTGCTGACAAGTTACCCAATGCCATTCCAGCCTTTTCTCAAAGCACAGGTGATCCTTGGAAGAGCATAAGCCAGAGTCAGATTAAGCAAGCCAATACCTCTTGGAAATAGTGCTGAGAGTGGGTTGTCACTCTGGAAGATGGTAAGAAAGCTAGACCTAGGAACAAAATTCATATGAATATGAAGTGCTTACCATGTACAAAAATTAAGCTTGACACGACATATCCTTTAAACCTAAGACATGTTCAACAGCAGGCATGAACGGCAACACCTAAAGGAATGGACCAAATATCCAATGTGTGGTATAAACAAATCAAATTGGAGTTCAGAGGCAAGATCAAGGAAGGTGTCTCTAGGGAAGTGTGATTGGAACAGAGAATGCAGAGATGTGCAGGTTTACATGGGTGGGCAGGAAGTCACATCAGGTAGGAGGGATGATGTGAACAACACAGCAAGAGTAGGAAATGTTTCTGAGCAGAGAATGATAAGACAAGGTTAAAGTTTCGAGGAAAGTGATATGGTTGCACACTACAAGCTGAAACAAGTAAAAGGGAGACTAGAAACCAAAACAACTCGTTGCTGACTGGGGTGGCCTGTGACAGAAGTAAAGAGGCTCTGCACCAAGGTGTCAGGAGTGGGGATGGAAGGAAGGAAGAGAGAGGCATTGCCAAATGGGAATCAGAGGATTCTGTGATTAATATCACATAATGGGCTGAGAAAGAGGGATGTCATTAAAGAGTAGGCCATTGAGCTCTTGAGTCAGTCAGTCACTCAGCAAAAGTTTTTCCAACACTGTGCACTGGCAGCATCACACTAGACTCTGGGAATAGAGAGCAACATGAACAGAACATGAGGAATGTGAGCGAGGGTTATGAGTGCAGACCCCTCCAGAATATCACCATGCAGGCAAGATCTAGGGCAGTGACCTCCAAACTTCATCACATGTTCTGATGGCTAAAATAGAGCTAGGACCCCCAAGATGTAGATTTTCATTTATAAATTATACATGTGTACTACTGAACTAATACATTATTTACATTATCAAATTTTTTAAATAAAAATGACATAACAATGTTATCAAAATATGTGTAAGTGGAAGTTCTGGTATTTTCTCCTGCATCCCCTTGGTTTTTGCCCCCTATTTCGGAGACCAGTGCTCTAGACAGTTGAACAAGATGAGTTCAATCCCTATGGCTCTGAGAGGAACAATCCTTTAATAATTTTCATTTTTATTTTTTGTATAGGCTGGTCTGTGGTTTACGAGAGATGAAGATCTAAAAATTCCAGAAAATCCCCTTGAACCCCTGCCATTCAATAGAAAGGAGCATCTTATAGAGGTAATTGCTGAGATCCTTAAAAAAAACCTCACTACTATAACACTGATAATTTCTTAATCTTTTCTTCCACTTGGTAATTTGTTTCAGATTCCAACCCCCACCCGACCCCCAGTTGTAGACTTTAATGTTCATAAGGTAGCAGCACAGAAAAGTTCTGGGGGAGGAGGCAGGCACCAAAGCCTTAAGACAGAGCCCCGCTGTTAACTCTCTGTGTGATCTTGAGCAATTTTCGTAATCCCTCGGGTCTCACTTTTCTCATCTGCCAGGTAAGCCGTTACTCGACACATCTGTCTCTAAGTGTCCTTCCAATTCTAAAAGCTTAGGATAAGAGCAATCATTTTACCAACACAGTAACCACTCCACCTTGGGATACATCCCAAGACCACAAGTGTGTGCCTGAAATTGAGGATAGTATAGCACAAGCAGGGGAAGGGCAGAGGGAGAGAGGAAAGAGAATCTAATGCGTGCCCCATGCCCAGCACAGAGCCCAATGTAGGGCTCAATCTCATGACTGTAAGATCATGACCTGAGCTGAAATCAAGAGCTGGACATTTAACTGACTGAGCTACCCAGGCATCCCTTACACTGTTTTTTTCTATACATACATATGGTAAAGTTTAACTTATAAATTAGGCACAGTAAGAGACTAACAGTCATAGCTAATAATAAAATAAAAATTCTAACAATATGCTGTAAGGAAAGTTATGTGACTATGGTCTCTCTCTCTCAAAATTTCCTATTGGACTGTACTCACTTGTCATGATGTGAGATGATAAAATGCCTACATGATGAGATGAAGTACGGTGAATGATGTAGGCATTGTGAAGTAGTGTTAGGCTACTAGAGACCCTCTGATGATTTGTCAGAAGGAAGATCATCTGCTTCCGGACTGAGGTGGACCACAGTGGACCGTGGGTGACTGAAACCACAGAAAGCAAAACCACAGATAATGGGGACTACTGTATATGTTTTGTTCATTTCTCTTTGATTTTGATTAACTTGTACAACATACCAAGGGTTGCATAAGTATTTCCCATGACCCATTAGATTATTATCAATAACATTATTATCAACATTATTATTATCAATAATATTATTAGTCTCTATCCCTGAGGCCACAATAGAAAACAGGACCTTAATATATGTAAAGTACTCTGGTTTGAGTGTAAATGTTTAAAATATGAAAATATACCTAATACAACCAAATTCAATAGACTATGAGAAAAGTTGAGCTGTGGATTTAGACATCTCTGCAAAGTAGGTGTATTGATTGTCCAATTTCCAGCCAGCCATTTGCTCATAACTGCAGTTGAAACTGAACATGACTCTAATTACAAACTTCAAGTGAAAAGTTCCCTTCAATTGGATTCACAGTGTTCAAGCACCTCTCCCAGATGCTAGCAGGAGAGCAGATAAGAAAAAGGGGTCAAGGAGTTACCAAAGGCCAAGACCTGAGACTGGCAAGGGTGGGGACAGTTTTTTGTCTTGGTCGTGGTGGGGGTTTTCTGTGTGAAACTGGAGGATGGAGACCAACCCTGTAAAGCCTTTGGAAGGCCATCTCTCTATGACTTTGTGAACAAGTCTGTGGGCAACATAAGCAGGTTCTTCTGCAAAGAACCTGGCCATCTGAATATGATGTCACGTGAAAGCGCTTTCCTTTCCAACCAGAAATTTTTAGAAATGTCAACCGAGGGCAGAGCCCTTCAGTTGCTCACCCAGAAGCTAATGCCAGAAGGTAGACTGTGCCCTAAGACTGTGAGGCGGTGAAGCAGGGAAGGCCCTGTGGGTCCCTAGGGAGGGCATGGCTCCCACATATCGGTATCCAGACTGCTGGGAAGTGACATGGAGGAAAGGAACAAAGTCGGCAGCAGAGACAGGACCATGAAGCCTGAGAAAGAAGTGGGGCAGAAGATAACTTACATGCGTGTGTGAGTGTGTGCATGTGAATGTGATGTCCAGAGGACAGAAAGGTGTGGTGTTTTCTGCCCCTCAGTGTGTCAGAGACTGAATGCTCAGTATTACATAAGTCTCAGTGCTCTTAAACTGGGATTAAAAGCACAGATTCCAATGCTCGCAAGCTTCAAGGTCTTGATGACATTACCTAACCTCTCTGCACCTTGGTTTCTTTCAATCCCTCCCTGGCAGGGTTGTTGTGCAGAGTGAGTGATTGGCACAGAGTAGCCCTATGTAAGTGTTAGCTACACAGAAGCTAGCCTTGCTGACTCTGTTTGGTTGAAGAAGAACAGCTAATGGTTAACATCCTGAGGAAAGGTGTGCAAAGAAAAAAGATAAAACAACAGAACAAGTTTACGTCCTTGGCTGTAATTAGAATAGGAAAGACCAAATCAGTGAAGGGAAAATGCTCTGTGAAGAAGGAATTCTGAGAGTCAGGAGCCCTGGGCTCTGTCCCCAATTCTGCCATGACTCACTGGAGGATGTTGAGCAGGTCCCTTCACACCGAGGGCCTCTGTACCTTCTTAAGAAGAGGGATTGGACTAGTCTTGGGTCCCACCCAGCTCTTCTGATTTGTTACTTATGCTCTCGGTGACCCAGGGTTTGCCTCTGAGCCACACTGGCAGGGCTCCTGCAGATAGGCCATCACACTGTCTGTGGCCTTGGATGACCCCAGAGTCCTAGGCACTGGATGAAATGCCACACTGCATCCAAGAAAGGAACTCTGAGACACATCTGTGTTGCAATCACATTGTTGTCCTGTGACAGTGACAGTACACTTCATTATGACTGACAGGGTTCCACAGGCCATGTCCTGGCTTCCCAACTTCCCACACACTCAACACCAAGAGCAACTATTCCAGGATTTTAAAATCCTTAGCGATTTCCTGAGAAAAGACAATTTTTCCATATTCAAATTCACAGCTATTGTTTTAATTTCTCCACAGCTTCTGTTCATGTGAAATCCTTCTATTACTTTGGGCTGGTCATATTTGTTGAGGCCAGGATTGAAATACTACCTGATTATTAACGAATCCCGAATGCCTATTCCTACCTCAGACCTCTCTCGCAGACCTTCTACATGCAATTGCCCATTTGATATCTCCACTTGAACATTCTAGTAGATATTTCAAGCTCACTGTATCCACCCGAACCCCTGTCCCTGCCACCCCACCACTCCCATCTTCACCCAAAGCCCTCTTCCTCTCAGTTACTGGCAACTCTGATCTTCCAGTTGCCAAAACCCTAGGACTCATACCCAAATCTTCTCTCCTTTTCAAACACCACGTCCAGTCCCTCAGGAAACCCTGGTAGTTCTATCTTCAACATATACTAAGGATCAGACCACTCCTTCTAAGCCCCATGGCTATCACTGGAACAAACCACAGTCAACCTCACCTGGATGATGGCAACAGCCTCATGATGGGTCTCCCTGTTCCTCCCTTGTCTTGGTTCAGATTACAGGCAGATCATGGCAGCCTCTCCTCAAAACCCCCCATGGTTCTGCATTCTACTCAAAGGAAAATCCCAAGTCCTGAAGAAGCCAGCCTGGCCTTGGCCCTTATTCCTCTCTCCCTCATCTCCTTCTGTTCTGCCCCAGCCCATTCTGCTTCAGCTACACTGGCCTTCTTATGGTGTAACCATGCAAGGTGCATGCCCACCTTAGGACACTGGCCTCAGCAGTTCCCTCTGCCTATAATGCTCTTACTCCAGATGTGCTCCCTGGCTTACTCCCTCCAATCTTTGTTCAAATTTTCCCTTCTCAACCGTGCAATCTGTTCCCCTCCCCACCTTCCACTCCTAATTCCTCTTTTCTTGGCCTACTTTTTTGTGTGTTCCCATAATCGCTATCTAATTTACCCAACTTTTAAAATGTATTCTTTATTGTCTGTCTTCCCCTTCTAGAAAGTAAGCTCTTCAAGAACAGGCATCTTTATCTCTTTCTTAGTGAATACATTTCAAGCACCTAGAATAGTCCATGCCTAGCACATCTTAGGTGTTCAATAAGTATTTGCCAATACCCATTCATTAGCTCACAGCTTCCTTGAGTCAGAAGTCCAGGCATGGCTTAGATGAGTCCTCTGCTCGGGGTCTCATAAGGCAAAAATCAAGATATCAGCTGCGATTGCATTGTCATCTGAGGTCAACTCCAAGATTGGTTCCAAGACTGGCTTCTGAGATGGATCATTGGTAGGATTCAGAACCATGCAGTTGTAGGACTGAGACCTTCAGCCCAAGAGGCTGCTTATTGTTCCCTGCCACATGACCTTCTCCACAACTGGACAGTCTGATTCATCATGGCCAGAAGGAGAGCATCTCTCTGGCTTCAAATCTCTCCTTAAGGCCTGGGTCCTTTTTCAAAGAGCTTACCTGATTAGGTCAGGCCCAACATCAGGCTTCATTTTGATTACCTCAAAACCAATTGATTAAGGACCTTATTTACATCTACAAAATCTCTTTACCTTTGCTATATAAAGCGACCTACTCACAGGAGTGACTTTCCCATTACATTCACAAACCCAATCCACACTCAAGGAGAAGAGATTATACAAGATAAATATGCCAAGGAGTGGGAACCTTTGAACCTTTCTTAGAATTCTGCCTACTACAATATTTTAAATGATCTTAGGAACACAGCAAGGTTACCTTTTATAAATATTCAATCCAATGACTTAAAATCAATCCTGTGTAATTACAGAAAGAGTTTACATATCAGATTATTTCATTTTTTCACATCTTTTTTTGAGATATAATATTTGGTTGCTTTGTTAATGAAGATAATGATGCACCTGCATAGCATTTATAAGTGCAATTCAGTGGAAGTCATAATGAAGTTCAACAATTCCTTTGAAAGAAATGGAAGATAAGCACTCAGGGACCCTGCCATGGTTCTCTGTTAGTGTCAGTCTCCCTTCTACTCTAAGTCCGGCTGGCCATCCCTGGAGTAACTCAGAGGCAAGAGGGCATGAAGAAAACACAAAGTCCTGAAGGAACCCACCAGCTGGATCATGAAAAAGGTGCCCCTACTGTTAGAGAGTGGTTTTAAGCATCTCAGGATAGTTCAGTGCCTGGCTTACAGCAGACGTACCACTCCGTTAACTTTGATAAAAGTGACTGAACAAATGAACTTGCAGACTCCATTGACCTCTGAGATTCTTTCCTGCTCTGTAACATAAAGACTTTATGCAGTTTCCTATCAAAGTTATTTTTATTTAAATTTTTATTGGATTTGTCAAGTGTCAGAAACTTACTCTTCTGTCTAATTAAATGTGTGTCCATAGTTGTAAGTATTGTGGGTAGCCAAGAATAACATGGTATCTATGGATCTAGGCACTTGCTTCTCAAAGTCTAGGCCAGGACCATCAGTGTTAGAATCATCCAGGAGCTTGCCATATGTGCAAAGCTCATATAGCTCATAGTCTAAACCTTAGACCATTCAAGAATCATCTACTGTATCAAAATTTAAATTAAAAAAAGAAGATTCTCCAGGCCACTAAATGTACATATACGAGAAGAGCTCACTGAGGAAAGGAGTCTTCTCTACAACCAGGCCCATGTAGGTGCTTGGGTGTGACCTGTGAGTCCCAGGATTTGAGCTTCTTTGTGGGGGGGGCCTCAGGGGATATTGAGTTCCCACACACTAACTTTTCTTGCTGCCAAATGCACAAAACACTGCATATAGAGCTGGCTTCCAGCTCAGTCATCTAGAATGAATGAGAGATTACCAAAAAAACTGATATTCAGTGGTTAGCACACTTTCTCCTCTAGTGTAAACTCACAGTGGAAAGAGTCCACATTACTGTCAACAAATTAAGTATGAAGTTCAGAGCAGGATTGACCAGTTGAAAGATTTTAATGGCTAGAGTCCCAGTGGCTTTGGTTATCATTTCCCCCTCTTGCCACTCAGGGTAGGGAGATATATCAGAAGCTTCATATTTAGTAGTCAGGGCCCAGTTTGTCAGAATGGTGATGAGGTTAGATAGATGGATGGGTCTTTGTTCTGTGGTCCTGCTTCGCATGTCATCCCCACGTGTTTTTTTAATTATTATTATTATTAGCACATTCTTTCCTAAATATGTTGATACCATTAATTAGCATACAATTTTCTTTAAAATTAGAATATTGAGCCTTATTTATTCTGTTTTTTAACTTAGCATATTCTTCAGTTAATACTATTCATTATATATTACTTTTACTAATTCAATCCTCAGAAAGCGGCTCTATTCCAAAGCTCCTGGAAGGATATTTCATTGCCTGTCCATCTATTAACTACCAGTTTTACACCTTTTATGTTTGATCAGAATTCTTCTTGTGTGACAGTTTTTCTTTAGGTTATTTGCTGACTATGAGAAGGACCCACCTCAACTTGACTACACACAGATGCTACTTTATTTTGCTTGTCATCCAGATGCTGTGGAAGGGGTCTACAGGGCCCTCAGTGTGGCCACTGGGACTCACGTCTTCCAACCAACCAAAACTCCTACTTTTATTGCAGAAAAGGTAATTGTGGTCCAGAAATGGACCAGCAATGGGGTCTGCAGGGGGCTACCAGAAGATCTTAAACTTCTAACAACATAAGTTTTTTTTCATGTCTGCATTTTTCTGGATACCTAACACAGTGCTTTACACACACTAGGTCTTCAATAAAGCTTTACTCAATTGGCTTAAGAACTAGAGACCCACTGTCAAACAAACAAAAAACAAAAAACAAAAAACAAAAATCTTTGTAGTAAAGTCAAAATTTGCTCAAAATTTGTTGGTGGAATCCAAGTTTGTTCTGTAAAGGACAGCATTTATTTTACATGAAGTACTGATCCTGATAAGTGAATAAGTGGGTATCAACCCAATCTATCTGTCATACTGTGTGGAAAGCCTACATGAAACAAGCCAGGCCTCAGACATCCCACATACATGTGACACTTGATAGTGTTTCAGGCCAAAGCCCAGTCTCCTGAAACCCACAAGTACTTTGTATATCCTACATCTAAAGACAAAGAAGCTTAATAGCTAATTAAACCTCACATTCCCTTTTAGATTTCTAAAGGGTTGGCATTCCCTGGCTGTCTTGGATGGAAAAGAGTGCTAACTAATGTACTTATTATATTCCCTTCTGCATGACTTTTTAGTATTCCTCTGACATTTTGGGGACAGAGCTGTGATCCTTGTAATGGAATGTTTTTTCTCTCTTCTTTTATGAACACAGAAGATGGAGGGGTACTGCCCAGTCCAAACTCCTCAGATGTCCTAGGCACACTTGTTTGCCTTTCATACATGTTTGTCAAAATAGACTATGCTGGGTTCTGAAAGAAAGAAAGAAAGAAAGAAAGAAAGAAAGAAAGAAAAAGGGAAGTTTCTGTGACAGCTTTCATATCTAGGAAGAAATAGACTCTCTGAGATGCAACCCTAAATTTTGACCTGGGACAAATGGACAAGAGATGTCCTTCCTCTTCCATCAGGGTCAGAGTGAGGCCAGACAGGTGCCCAGTAAGCTGCCAACTCAAGGCTCTTCAACCCGATTTGCTGTAGATGCTACTTCAATACCTGCACAGTGACAGAAAGTGCAGCAATGAGTGTTTATTTCATTCAAGTATTCTGTCTTTTTAGATAGTAGAAGGCCAGTTTCAGTTTTCCCAAGTAAATAAGGAGTCAGATATGGACTGCCTTTGTTGGGACTGCATTTGCCGCTTCCCCAGGGATGCTTCTGTACCCTCCCCCCATAGATTGGGCCTCCGTAAGCTAACTCTGGCATGGATCGCGGCCTGCCAGGAGATCTTAGTCACATGTCTGTCCTCCAGGAGACTTTCCCTGACCTCAGGTGATGTCAGGCAGCCCCTGCCATATGTTTCCATAGAGTTCTATGTTTCTCCCTTCACGATCCTCCTCACAGTCACTTCTTCAGGTCAGTTCTTTGCTAGACTCTAAGCACCCAGGGGGCAGGGAGGTGCCATCTGTCTTGTTCTGAACCTGTCACAATCCTGAACCCGAATTACTGGCACAGAGCTCAGTAAAGATTTCATTGAGTGGGTCAGTTAATTATGTAATTCACTTTGTAAATAGCCCTGTGGTCTGCAAGGGATACAGAAGAAGGCTGATTTGCTCCCCTAAAGAGACTCCATCTAATCGCCCCCATCCATGCAGAAAACAATGGGTGAACAATGTGCCAGACATGGAAGGAACACAGCGAAAAGGACAGATTAACATAGGGTCTTACTGATCAGAAGAGGTGTTTGTCTTTTCCTTTTTCCCACCTCCCTATCATTGTTTTTGCTATTGCCTCCACCTGGTGTCCCCTTCATCTCATTCTGAAGGGCTCAAGGCCTCCCCAGTATCCAGGGCCTATTTCAACTACCAGATGATTCATGAAGTTTCCCCTGACACTCAAGAGCAACACTGAGAGCTCTCAACGGGGCCCCCTTAGATTCAGATCCTCTCTGGTAGGGCTGGGCACCACTTCATGCATACATGCATTTATTCAACAAATATTTTCCCAGCTTCTCTGTGTACTGGGAACCACCCTTGATGTGAGGAATAAAGAAGTAGCATATAGACTACATCATATGATAATAAATGCTACAGGAAAATAATAATATAGGGAAAAATACAGGAGCTGGGGTAGGTTGCAACGCTGGGAAGAACAGCAAGGTAGCTGCAATTGTAAGTAAAGACAGCAGCAGATGCCAAAGCCAGACAGTGGTGGGGGGGGCGGGGGGGGGGGGAGGGGGTGTTGGATGTATTCCAAAGACCAGCCATTATAGTTGGAGAGGAATGAGCTGGAGGAGAGTAGTAAGAAAAATAAATGAGGGGGAGATGCCCCAAGAGCCACTGTAGGGACCTTGGCTTTGACTTTGCTGAGAGATGAGATGAGAAGTTATTGGAATATGGCCATCTGACTTTAAATGTATGGAAATCTCTCTGGCTGCTGTGTTAGAGCATACTGTAGGGGAACAAAGGAGGGAGTAAGAAGAGCTAGTAATTCAGGCAGCTGTTTGTCTATTGAATCCTTCTAATAAGTTATTTCTACCTTGAATTGGGGACAACCTATTACCCACCTTCATGTTCACCACAGTGGTTGCCACATAGCAAATGTTCAATTAATGTTTATAAACATGGAGGGAAAGATGGGAAGAGGAGAGAGTGAGGAGGAACGGAATTCTGTTTCTAAGGTAGAGAGGAGGAGAGCAGGCATTCCCATCAGAGGCAATAGTGAATCCAGGAGGCTGCAATGAGCTAGAAAGTCCAGGAAAAAGGAAGCCTGTGCTAGAATTGTTCCTATAGCAACATACAGCTGTCTGGGTGAGTAGCAACCAGGCCAGCTAGCACAGGAGGGCTCTGCATCCCCTCTGTCCCTAAACCACTCATTCAGGGAAGCTAATGCCCCACCAAGAAGCAATGCCCCTGGAGTGCTTCTCCTCAAAGCTCTTCTAAAGTCCAAGCACACTGCACAGGAACTGCTCCACAACACCACAGGGATGGAACAGGCCTGAGGGGCAGGAGGCAGAGAGCGTGCCTGTGACATACCACACACAGGCCTGTTCCCGGCTTTGGGTGAACCCAAGGTGCTTGAGCTTTTGAAATACAGAATCCGCCCACCTCCCTCATTCTTGCTCACCTCTTGTTCTTAGCATCCTGCCTCCAATTATGCCACTCTGTTTCTGTGCCCTTTCCAGTTGTGTTTGTTTCCTGGGCAACCTCATCCCAGGAAGCCATAATGAGTTTACTCAGAAATAACACCTCCAACAGATCCATATTCACTCCCAAGACATTAAATCAGATCTCTGCTTTTGCTTTCCACATGAATGACTGGAAACATCCACAATATTTTATTCTTCCTTACTCTATTTCAGTGACTCATGCTGTTTTATTCAATGTGGCACAGACTTTCTGTTCAAATCCATAGTTTCTTGGGTAACTTAAAAGAATCCCAAGAGCAAAGCATTCATGAGTATGTGCTGGTCCTAGTGAAGCTTTAAATAAGTTGACATTTGGAAAAATGGTTCATTCTGGCCTATGTGGTGTGGGGTTGTGATGTTGGAATTCAGTAAATTGTGAGTTTGAAACTCCCACATTTTAAAAATCTTGTTAAAGCATCTTGGGAGAGCATTTGAGGTGCTGGGGTTCAAAACATCTAAATTTTAATTCCATCTTACTCTTTTGACACTTTACCCATATTAGTCCCAAGGACTGACCTTCTGTTCTGCCTCTGAGTTGTGGGACTGAACTGGTTGAATGAAGGAAATTAATGGCCAGGCACTGTTCTGGGGACTGTTACCAAAAGGCAACAATTCATTTATCCCATGATGATTGTATCAGGCCTCTGAATAGTCTGTCTCTAACTATGGAAATAGGGCAGAGAGACAAGGCTCTTTGTCTGTTTTATTTAGGTATCACCTGCCCATCTAATCCGGCTAATCATTTATTCACCCACAGGCTTTGTATTTATTATGTCCTTGTAGCATTTATATTGCAGTCTAAATAGAAATCTATTCATCCTACACTACCTGTGTGATGATTTCCAAGCATCTTAGGTGGGCACAAAAAGGCCAGTTTCACATTTCTGCAATGTAATATTTCAGTTCTTTAAAATAGAGAAGAGTTTGAATAGGTAGATAGATGGGTAATAGGTAGGTAGGTAGGTAGATAGATCTATACTTAATTCCAAAATCTTCACCTGATAATGAATTCTCTCTCTGTCTTAGATTAGATTAAATTCCCAGTTTACCAAAGGATATAGAAACCCAACCTACACAGAGCTAGAACAAATGAAACCTGTCTTCATTACACTGCTCACAGCCCCTACAAATCTCCTAAAGGGACTTACCACTATCACAGGCTTCATTTCCTGCTGTATCATAATTTTTTATATATAGGGCTTTCATACCTATTTGGAAAGAACTTTCGTGACTAATTAACTTGCACTTAATGCTTCTACTGAACTGAATATTTATAAACATTGAAACCCTCCTTTTATTTTAAGCCTAAGTTTATCATTTTTCCTTTCTTGGGATAAAGGAGAATTGGTATTCAGGTGTGTTATGACATCTAATCAGTCAACATTCCAAAAACACCCATTTTTCTGTGGCAAATCATCAAATATCAACAATCTTATCATGAAAAACTCACACACATATATGTGTTTATTACACTGAATACAATAAATACAAATATGTAGAGTATGTGGAAAGTACAGCAATGTGTGAAAAAAATATCATCTATTCCCTAACCAGAGGTAAACATTTGTTAACTCTTTACTGTATCTTTCTTTTCTCTTTTCTTTTTTTTTTTTAATTTTGTATATGTTTTTATTTATTTTTGAGAGAGAGATAGACAGAGCGTGAGCAGGGGAGGGGCAGAGAGAGGGAGACACAGAATCCGAAGCAGGCTCCAGGCTCTGAGCTATTAGCACAGAGCCTGATGCAGGGCTCAAACTTGTGAACCACAAGATTATGGCCTGAGCCAAAGTCGGAGGCTTAACCAACTGAGCCACCCAGGTGCCCCTTTCTTTTTTTCACTAATAAGCATAGATGTATAAGAAAATGAGGATCCTAGTGTATTTATCATTTTATGGATTTTTTTTTTGCATTTACCTCTATGAGTGTTTTCTCAAGTCACTAGGTACTCTTCTAAACCACAGTTTTTATGGCAGTATAGTATTCCATCACAGAAACATACTAAAATTTATGTCACCACTCTCTGATTTTGGAATTGCAGATTTTCTGTGTTTGCTGTAATACTGAACAAACATCCATATATAGAAGTCTTTGTGCAAATGAATTTTTTTTAGAATCAATTCCTAGATCTATAATTACAAGGTCAATGGGCAGGAATGGTTTTCAGGTTTTTGAAACACAAGAAATTACTTCAGAAATACTGTACTCTTTACCATACTCATGAGGCCTACCGACTTCATGGCTCTTGGCCGTGTTTCAATGAGCAGCCGTAAAAATCCCACCTGACTTTCTAGTTCAATTTGTTTTCTATTTTGCCATCTGAATGTTTAGTTGGGTTTAACCTCTGGTATGCAAACAAATGTTTCTGAAGCTCTTAGAATCTATCAAGCTTGAGAAATTAACTTGCCATAACCTCTCGGCTACAGTCCGTTTCCAAAGCAAATCCTTTAAAAATCTATATTCATGTGCAGAAGCCAGGCATCAGGCACACTAATTCACTCCAGTGTCCACTTACAGAGGAATCCGAAGTGCCTGGCAGTGCAGTGAGCTGAAGCATCTATGGAGGTAAGACACACCCCACACTGAGGTGTCTGTATCCACAGGCAGAATTGGTCTAGAATCTCGATGTGATCTCCAGTGTAGTTAGTACGCTCTCTTCGGTACTTTGTTTGGCTAGGTTGTGGGAGGCACCATCGCTTCATTGCGTGAAAAGTGTGTGACAACATTAGTGTGTTTAAATGTCTCCATTACTGGAAACTCTTCAGTCTGACTTCATATTGTCTTTATTAAATCGTGCAGACCTCCTCTTTTACTGATATGAGTCCAATTGAGGAATATCCTGAACATGAGGGAAACTTCATGAGTGAGGAAAGGGAATTAAGAGAAGAAAAGGAGGAAAAGGAAGAAGATATCCCTGCGAATGCAAACACTGAAAAGATTTCTTTGGAAAGACTACTCAAAGTGTTCCGAGGGGGAAAAGAAGTACAGGACGCTAACAGATTTGCCAGCCACCTACAGATAGAGAACGCTGACTCAGAGGTTGGTTAGACTCCTTCAGAAAAGGGGTAACTTGTACATAAGAAAACTCACCCTCAAGTCTTAGCATAGTTTCATGGAATTGCTCTCAAATGTATCATTGTGTAGAAATTATGGCAAATTCCTTTATTAAGTAAAATAAGTTTTTAACATCTGCAGGATTGTGAAGTTAACTTCACTTTTTTTTTTCTTCTTTAAAGAACTTCATAAAAGTATTTCAAGACCTAGGTGCCAAGAATCTGGAACCAGTCAGAGTTGCTGTTCTTTTGAAGCATCCTTTTATTCAAGACCTGATTTCAAGTTATTCAGACTATAAAATCCCTGTGAGTATTATCCCAAGGTGTCCTAATTCAGTCAAGCTCAGGATCAGGGCATGGTGGGACGTTTCCAGTGTGGACTACAGAGACAGGGGAGAAGCTGGTGCTGGCCAAACCAGGGTCAGAGAAGCTAAGCTGGTAAAAGCATCAGGTTAGAGAAGCCAGCCTGTGATACCCAGCGGGCAGCAAGGCCAGGAACAGTAGAGGTAGCTATCTGCACTATGAATGACACTGTTAACATTATGGAGCTGCCTCATTAGGAAGGGGGCTATCTTGGATCTATGACAGAAGGCTGGAGTGAATGAGATGAAAGCTGGATGAGAGGCAGTATTAGTGTTCCAGATCATTCCATCCGGCTAATAACTAGCCTGTGACTGAAAAGTATGGAGAATAGAATCCCCCCTTCCCAAAAAGAACTAAGGAGACCACGATCCCCAAACAAGTGCTGACGTAGTTGTTCTCTCTAATCATGGTACCCATTGTCTATGTAGCGCATATAGTGTGAGCGCACACAGGAGACTGGATGTCAGTTCCATCAGGGAAACACTGTGCAAAATGGAGAAACTGAGGACAAAACCCATAGAGACTAGACCGCCACAGAAGGAGAGAAGGAAGAAAGGGAGAGCTGCAGTTCAGAGATCACAGTGACCCAGCGAGTCTCTACCGCATGTGCTGAATGTGTGTCCACCCTGGCAATGCCAGGTCTTTAATGACAAGGGACAAGGCAGGCAGAGACACACCCCAATCACAGTGGGGCAGGTGTACAGCCTCCTCACGTACCGGTTCAACCGTATGAAGTCTCTTTATTTGGCTCCTGCTAGTTGTTTCTTGGACAATTAAGGGTGTGCTGAGTTTAAGATAAAAGCACTTTCACTTCGATAAAATGAAGGTGATTCTAAGACACATTTCTCCTGACTTGTCAGTGATAACCTTCTATGCCCAGAAATGAGACCATTCAGACGTGAATATCTTCAGACCTAAATTTGTTTGTTTTAAATTGCTGATCTTTTTGCTTATAAATTGTATCTCCTCTGTTGGCAATAACTGAAATCAATTTCTAACAAGCTAGCAGACACTCATCCGGTAGTGAAGTATGATGATAGCATTTAGGAACACAGGCTCAAGGATCAGGAAGTCATGGGACTGAATCTCAGGTAGACTACTTACTAGAGACCTGACTTAAACTTTCTCTTCATCCTGACTCCCTCATCTGTTAAATGGGAATAACAGTCATTCCGACAGAGAGGGTTGCAATGAGAATGAAATGAGCTCAGGCATTGCTCAGGCACATGGTGGGGTTTCTGACATTCGGCAAGGACTTCTGAAATGGTGGCTGCTGTACTTACTCTTGGCCTCTGAGCACTGACCACCAAGGCTAGCGATCCAAGACTTCGTGGGAGACAAAATGAGTATGAACCTCAGTTGCTGCTCTCAACCAAACTCCACTATGTTTGTAAGACAATTTTTACATGCAAGAATTACAAGAGAGTGATATGAGGTAAACCACCCAAGAACAACATTACAGGAATTCAAAACATAGGACGTTTTTTGTTCTAGAAGCTGAGTCTTCAAAGACGGCCAGGAGTTTTTGAAAGTGGAGGGAGAGGAGAGGAGGTCTACACGGATTCTGCCATTGGGGTGGAGAGAGGACAGCATTGTAGGGAAAAGGAAAGGTCTGTGCAAAGGCGTGGACACAGGACTGCATGGGGGAAGGGGAGCCAGTAGGCATCTGAGCAGGGACGTGATGTGATAGCAACTTCTTCATTTCTAAGTGTTTCTTTGTCTCGTAACCATATCATTGTGTCTCTAACATTTAATTGGCCTCTTTTAAAACAAAGTTGTGTCTCTTTATATAAATAGGCCAAAATATCTGGAAACATTGTTGGCAATTATTCCAAGTTGCTGTGCTCATACATTCCACAAACATTTATTGTTTGCATCAAAACTGATATGTTACATGTTCCTTTTCAGTTTTTCCTATCTCATATTTTCATTAATGAAGACTAGCTTCTTCCCCACTTAGGAGGAGGAGGGCATAGGTCAGTGTGACCCTAGAATTAGTTGGGGGGGGACAGAGCACACCAGAACTAGACCACAGGTTGGAGACAGGAGGGGAGAGAGGACAAAGGAGTGTCCCCAGCTGTGGGAATCAACCCCCTTTTGCTTTCTTCTGGGTAGATGTCATCCTGTATAAGTTCCAGAGGCACATCACCTTTGACTGCATTTCATCTTACATGGCTGTCCTATGTTTTAGGGAATGGCCCTCTTACTTTGAACCAGTAAAATAATTTTCAAACTCCCTTGGAATTATGTATATTAGAATTTATCTTGTATTACCAGGAACCAGTAGAAACATAAAATGATGCCATAATTATTTCCTCCCCTAAAGGGAAGAAAACTGTACAAAGTCAGACAATTTGGAAACATCTTGACTCTGGCCAGACTAAATATGATTAACTTGCTGAGAAGATTCTATTCAGCATTTTCCTAAGAAAATAGCCAATGGATGACTGCCTTTGAGAGTCAGCCCCTTGAAAAGGTGTCCTGACTCCTAGGGATAGCAGGAGTCCATGGGGCTGTTTTTAATGTACATATTTCTCTCTTTTTGGAAGGAGTTTGATCAACTTGTTGTACACCTCGCTAGTGATGTTGTAGACAGTGCGGTTTCTCTACACAGGACTACCTCCAGCATGGCAGGATTCTGGGCCACTGCCCGCTCTATCCCAGGAGTGCTTGGACATACTGACTACCAACGCCGTCTTTGCACGTTCCCCAAATTTCCCTGGCATGCAGCACCCCTCTGACCTAGAGCCTACCAGCACAGGACATCTGACCTTCTGTGAGTCAGTTTCCCCAGACCATTATCACCTGGTGCTCCAACAGCAGAAAGAGAGTAAGCCTGTCTGTCACCAGTCAGTCTGTCCGTGCTTTCCTTCATGGCCAGAGTGCTTCTGCAGAGTCAGCTTCTTCAGCTCCCTGTCTCCTCGCCCCCACCTCTCCTTCCTGGCCCTCCACCTCAAAGCCATGAGAGGACAGAGGACTGCATAATTGGGACTCATTCATATGACTGTGAATTAGAGACTTGAGCCTGTGACCTAAAAAGCCTAAACTCTGATATTCTAGAATGAAAGAGCTTCTCTTTCCAGTAAGATGTTCCATTCTCATTTTCATTGTGCAAAAAAAAGAAAAGAAAGAAGAGAAATAAAGGAAAAGAAAAAAAAAATCTCTGAAGATTCAGTTTCTACCAAACCCATCCTGTCACCATTTCTGCTCCAGATATCCATGTAGAAGTAAATAGATCACATTTTAAAATGAACTTTAACCACAGTGATGTTATTTGAAGATCTTTCAAGATAAGTAGAGCAAAAGCTAGAATGTGGTTTTTCAGGTTAAAATGTTGTTTGCTGTTATAAACAGTGGGAAGTGAAGGTTGTTGCCTGATAGCTCTGTTTACAAGGTTTGTGTTTGGAAGCAGCAGCATTTTGAAATATATATTTGAAAAAAACTGAGTATTCATAGTCATTTTGGCATGTTTAATTCTTGCTCCTATTGGGAGGCATCCTGGCTTTGTGGTTGAGAGAGCGGCCCAAGAGCCACACTGATTGGGTTCACACCTATGCACTGGGTGACCTTGGCCAAGTGACCTCACGGTGCCTTAGTTTCCCCATCTGTAAAACAGGTTACCATACATACCTCATGGGGTTCTTGTATGGATTTAATGACTTAGTACATATAAAGTGCTTAGCTTAGGGCTTGGCAGATAGGATGCACCCAAAAATAAATGTTAAACATTATAATTATTGCTACTCTTATTACTATTGAGGGTTTGTTGGTAATTGCGGTGCCCAGGAAATATTTCTGAGCCATGTGACATTGTATGTGGATAAATAAATAAGCTGGCACTTCATCTCCTGAATTCAGTGTCTGCTCTTTGGAAAGAAAGAAAAGGCTTTCCCTGTTGCAGTGCCATGATGACAGAGGGTCCAAACTCATGTCCCAGAAATCCCCATGCGGGCAATACCTAGGTGCAAATTCCAGATTTTGTGTTGGATCTTATAGTTATTCGGTCAAAGTCATTTATTTAACTTCTGCTTTCATAGATCTTATACAAAGAGGTAATTTCAAGTAATATTCCTAAATTATTAAGAAAATGCTTTGGTTAAATAAATGTAACAAGATCAATGCAGATATCGTAGCTGAGTTGTTAGGAAAATCAATGAATTTCCTATGACCAATATATCCACAAATGTAAGTGAACACCTGGTTTTCTATACCAACCTAACGAATGTAGTTTCTTATAACAAACACATACCAAATCAACGTAAATTTTTTTTCAGCAAACCTGCAAATCAAGCATATATGCTTCAAGTTAAGGCTTCCATTCAATAGGAGATAACAAAAAATCTTTTAGCATTAAAATCTGAATGTCACAGGGGAATTCTTATAAGCAAATGAGTCAGGACCCAATTACATGAGGACAAAATACGAATTATTAAGAGTGACTTGAAGGGATTTTCATCCCACTGTGCCTTCAGGGAATCTGACTTTAAGGTTTTCTCCAATCCTCTCATTTGTAACAAAACATGATGGCTGCTATGGTGCATTGTGTTTTCAAAGCACCCAAGTCAAACATTTCCAAACTCTCTCAGCTTTCCTCCATTAACTGCTAGTGAAAATTATGGCCTCTGACTTCAACTGCAAACTTAGCCAGGGCTGATTTAAACATCTGAAGCTGATGATGTTCTCCATGCTGCAGAGTGTCACGTGATCACAGGGCAGCTCACTCTTTAATCCCCAAGTGAACAGTCAGCAGTATTAGTGTAAATACTCTCTAGTCAAAGAACATGTAGTATTAACAATGGGGAGCGGCTGTTCTTTTTCACTTAGTTCACTTGAGTTTGACCTCTGTCTGTAGGAAATCTGCATTTTCAAAAAACAAGGTCTCACCAGAAAATGATTCACTATGATTCCTGGCAGTGACTGAAAATAAGCAGTACGTGTGTCACTCAGCAGGGGTCAGCTCAGATAGTGAACTAACTCCTGTCTTCTTGAGTAAAATGACCTCAGTCAAATTGAAACCTTTGGAACTCAGCTCTGAAGAAAAGAAAGTTACATTCTTAGAACATTTCCCTAAATCTGTGAGGGAAAGAAAAGAAACTGCATAAATATAACTCTACATTTTTCACACGTGTTTGTATCCCTTCGACATTTTGATAGTATTTTACATTTATTTTTTTCAATGACTGTGATCTAAAATGTAAGACACTGCTATTTTAAATGGACAAAAAACAGATCGATTTATTCCTAATATTAAAAAAAAAAACGGAGAAATGTAAAAGTCTCCCCTCAAAATAATCCACTCGTCTAAAGTTCTGTAAATCTGTAGATATGGTTGATCTGGCATTAGAATTTTTCATAAATAGTAAATGAACATGTTTTTTTCATGAATAAGGAAGTAACACTTAGGCTTGTTCATTAGGTGCCAAACTGTGTAAATTACTTTTTATAAATGTTACTTAATCTAATGTGACAATTCCAGTCATTATTAGATTAGGAAACAGAGGCTCCAAGATCTTTGATATCTTTCCAAGGGTACAACCAGTAAGTTGCAGGGTGAGATTTAAACTAAATAGAGAACCATTTTCTTAAAGAAAAATATCGAAATAAAAACAACTTACTGTTTAAGCACTGCCATATATTACATGATCTTTAATCCTAAATCACTTATTAATGTCTCTGACTTCTCTTTTAATCTCTTCCCTTAGGATATTAAAATAATTCTCCAAAGGAGTGAGCATGTACAAGGAAGTGATGGAGAGAGATCTCCTTCGAGACTTACAGAGGAAAAGAAATGAAAACAAGAGTGTGATTTTTATTACTTGGCAATGAATCTTCCAAACATAAAATGTAAACATGGTGTTTGTCATATATGTTGTCATTGTAAGTATAGAAATGACTTAGACCTGGTTATTAGGGGCATTGAAAAGGGGGCCTTCCTTAACTTGGAGAATATTCTATAATAAACCTTAAGTACAGAGCAAAAATACAAAGTAAGAAGGAATGCATTTTGAAGTGATTCCGAAAATAGAAGACACCAGAACAATGTGTTAAAAATAAACACACACATAAAAGTCATGAAAAATCACTGTAAGAAGTATGTACATTAGGCAAATATAGTGGAAATTCCCCTGAATCTCCACATCAGGGAAGTTCTGATATGCACATTTTGTGGTTCTGGCTCCACGTGCAGTAAAATTCCAAGGTTCATCCCACACAAGCTGAAGAGATGGCTGCATCAGCTGCTGGTACAGCCATGCTACTCGCATCTATTTCTAATCCTTTCCTAATAGAATATAATATTTCCTATATAGATGAATCTACTCGCACCATTATATCTTTTTCCTTGTATATATTAGTGACTCAAATTCAATGATACTTATCTCAAGAAAATGTTTTCTAAGTGAGTGATGGCGTCTTCTCAGTGGTGGGCCTTCTCTGAAACCCCTTCTTGGTCTTTGTACCCCCTGACTGCTCCTCCTGAGCCTCTGTGGCTGCTGGATACTCCTCTTTTACTCAACCTCCAAATGTTGAAGGGCCTCAGAACTCTGCCTTCTCCATCTAAAGTCAGTCCCTGAATGACTCATCCATTTCCATTACTTTGTGGGTATTACAGAGACTAACACAGAAATTTCTTTTCTTCTCACCGGTGCCCTGGAATCCAAACTTTACTCTTACTGTCCATTTGATTACCATATTGATCACTCACAGTCATCACAAACTCAACATGTCCAAGCCAACAGAGGGAACCTTTCATGATGCAGGTGAGGTCGTGTCACCCCTCACTCCAACCCTCTGTCAGCATCCCATTTCGTGCAGCATCCAGCCCAAGTCCTCACCCTGAGCTTACCCCTTGCTACCTCTCTGATCCCATCTCTTGCTATTTTGCCCCTTGCCCACTCTACTTAAGTGGAGTGGAGCACTTAAGTGACAAATCCACCTCGTTGATCCTAGAACACACCAGAACACTTCTGTCTCAGGACTTTTGCATGTACTTTTTTCGCTGCCTAGAATGACTTTCTCCCAACCTGTGTGGCTTGTCCCCTCACTTCCTTTAGGTGCCTATTTAAATGACACTTTGTCACTAAGGCCTTCCCTCAACAGGTGATACAAAATAGAAATAAGCCACATCCCAACACAACATAATTTTTTTTCCATTGTACTTATTTACATCTGACAAACTACATGTTTACTCTTTTGTTTGCCTGTCACTCCACTAGGCTGTAAGTTCAATGAAGCCAGAGATTTCTCTTGTATTCTTTATTGCTATGCTCCAGAACCTAAGACTAAAATTATAGCCAACTTTAAGTTGTATTGATATATTTGTGCAAAATGGGTGGAAATATCACATTTAGATTGATCACCATGAATGGTGAGCAAGCTGAAGACAATTTCTATTGTTAGTAAGATTTATATTCTATTTCTGGACAGTGACATGTTTCCTTAGTTTCCTTCTTGTGGGCTCCACTACCAGAATCTTTGTCTTTAAAATTATGGAGGGTGGTGACCCAGAAGTACAGAGATGTGGTAGAAACTCTGCCAGAGATTTCCAAATTTCAACTTAGCCAGTTCACATGCAGTTTTGGTTATTACGAGATAATTCTAGTTTTTCTAGAGAAGGAAGGAGAGGAATATCTGAAAATTGAGCTCAAATAAATAAAATATCATGATGAGGTCACAGGCAGTAAACTAATCTACATTTAGTCAAGGATTGAACAAGACAAGGCAGCACTATTTTCCAATAGAAAAAAATTAAAAGCAGAGCTGACAGTATCCCTTGCTGTCCTAATGTTCTTGCACAGCATTGTTAAATAAGGAAATTGCAGAATCTCCCTCCTGAGGCCCATTGACTCATCTAAGCAGTAGGCAGGACAACCACCACATGAAAGGTCTCCCTGGTGGGTATTTGCTACCATGTCACAATCTGTTAACCATCATCAAGACTAAGCAGATGTTGTGACTGGGCATGACCCAGAGCTGAAAAAGGAGCTCTCCCACACAGGTCCTGGAGCAGGCAAGGCATGCAACTTCACACTGAAACAAGAGGTTGCATGGGATTCTCCCAGACAAAGGAAGAATGTTCTAGAACTCATCCACTCAAGGGCCTTTCAAGTCTTATAATTTTAGGGAATGCCTCACTATCTTGAAATCATTTTGACTGCACTGAATATTACTGTGACCTCCAGCTATTGACTTTGTGACATGGTCTCTTATCCTAGGGCTCTCTTCTGGGTATCATGTGATGTTTACAGGATTATTCATGATTTCCTTGGGAACAAAGGAAACGAATATGGACTAAATGCAAGGACAACTGAGTCTGGAACCAGTGGAGGGACACAAAAGATTCGTCACACAAATTATTCATTACCTCTCTCCTCAAGAGATTGTTAGCTATGGGAACCAATGCCCATGTCTGTCTTACTGATCTCTGTGATACAAAACATCAACAAAGAAATTCAAACAGGGATATAGGATCCAGGCGACCTAGAATTATGGTTGATGCAATGTTGGAAGAGATTTGAATTAAATTATGTTTGGTAAGAGAAAGAGGACCCGATAACAAGGTTGAGGTACTAATAATAGGTGACTATACACAACAATAGCTGCTCTTTTTGAGGGTTTACTATGAGGCAGGCACTGTGCTGAGAGCTTTACAAGCACTGTCTCAGTGTTTACAACTCTGAGTTAGGTACTCTTAGTATTGCCATTTCCATATAGTGAAGATGGCATTTAAAGAGAAGATTAACTTGCCTGAAGTCACACAGCTGATAAATAACAGACAGACTAGGAACTCAATATTAACACCAAAAGCCATCCTCTTCCCCAGTTTGCTCAACTTGTGTACAAAATCACCCATTGTGCAAGCACAGGATGGAGGAAGTATGGCTTAGCTGTATTTAAAAATAAAAACAAAGGGTTTTGTTCAAAGTAAATTTGACTCTAATTTGCTGTGTAATGTGGCCCCTGAAGAATCCAGTGCCCTCAGGGCATCAGTGGTTGTAAGGGAGATGCTGATTTTCCTCTGATCTGTGGTGGTCAGACCTCAGCTGCAATTCTGTGTGCAGTTCCCGGCCACACGCTTGAATATACACATCCTTTATATATGCAGAGGAACCGATTTTTTTTATTCATAAGTGAGTAAATTCAAACCCCTTAGCCTTAAGCTTGAGTAGAGAAGCTTCCAACCTATGGGACAGAGGAGTGCTCTCTACGGTCCCCAGGGGTAAACCAACACCAGTAAACATTGCAGCATGACGGAAGATACAGGCTCCCTGTTGCCAGAAGTATTCTGACAGAGGCAGAGTGCCATGTGGCAGGACAGTTGGCTGCCATGACGGGACTTCAGAACTTTACCCCTTGTCCTGCTCCTACTGCAATTCTGTCTCTACTGAATCAGCTTGTCAGCTCTGCTACCCCAACTTCCATTCTCCTGAAAGGGCCTTTTCAGCTTGGTCTTCATCGTGTATGGATCTCATCTTTCTTTAGGGCACACGTGCACTAGAAGCCCTACCTGCGGAGCCCAATACCATACTCCAGCCACTTAGCTGTTACCCTGTCCAAACCAGCCAATTGCTCCCTAAAGGAGGATTACAGTGGTAGAAGATGAGATACAGACATGGGGCATTTGGCAGGATGGCTTTATGGCCCCATCCATCTCTGAGGTTCTCTGAGAAGAGAACTTCCCATTCTCCATCAATGGCAACACCTGCAGTTCTGTCTCTGACACGCTGACACTTGGACCAAGTCCTTGCTTCCTCATGATCTCTCTCCCTTTACACCCAAATCTCATTACTCCTTATAAATGTCTCTCAGATCTGTCCTCTCCTTTCAGTTTCAACAGCCACCCAATTTCAAAAGCCCTGAAAATCTTTCTAGACTCTTGAATAGCTCTCAGTTGATCCCCTACTTTCTGTACCTTCCACATCTTCCCTTTTTCTACCCCAACCCAGCCTCTGCACTACTCCCAAAATAATCTTCCTGAAACTGCTTAAGCAGATCACACTTTTGCTTTAAAAACCTTCCCTCTGACTCATTGCTTTCAAATAAATTCCACACCTCTTAGAATGTTCTTTAGAACTTGACTCTATACTAATCATCTTTTTCTCACACTCGGCTTCATACAGCTTCACTCAACATAGCCTCTGATACTTACTAGATACTAAATAAAAATGGAATGGAGTAAGGAGTGAAGAGGGATGTCTCCTTTTACTAGAAATCCTAAAAGGTGAGGGCAACTTTTTAGAATAAAGATGTTCCTACAATCATATTCACCCCTTACTGGATCTGTTGAGAGAATTGATCTCATCTTTTTAGGATTATTTGTGTGTGAGAGAGAGTGTGTGTAGGGAAGTGGTAAGAGTGTCATTTTCCTCCTCCCCAAAAGGTTCTCTGCAGCTCTGGAGAAGACAGGTTGAGTGACATCAGGGTACAACTGCTAGAGGCTGACTGACACATAGACGCTAATGAGAAACAAGAATTCTGTCTTAATCAGTTCCTCTGAGGGTCCAGAGCCTGGTGTAACCCTGAACAGGTTAGCCCAGCAGACCCAACTGGCGGGGCTCCATCTAAACCCCTCCCCCACACCCTACCCATCTTATCTAAACAAAGAGCCCTAACTGTGCCCCAACACCTTTTTCAACTCAGTCTGTCTCCTCTCCTATTTTACTGGCATGTTTGACTTAATAATGAATTTATATTGCTTACTGGTGTAGCTCCTTCAACCCATAATAGTTCTCATGTTCTCTAACACAGACTTAAGAGGGCATCCTCTGTTACTAGAGGCGTCACCAGAGATTCTGTTGAGCCACAGATAAACAAATGGATGAGCACATTCACTCTCAGATTCTTAGCATAAGAACAGCATGAAATTTTGTTTTTAAGCCTGTGTGAAAGCAAACCTGGAAAGAGATGCCACTAGAGTCTTGTGGCTGCATTTTAAAGCCCAAAAGGGCCACCCTGGGCTCAAAGCAGCGCCCTGAGCGCTTGAGCTCCAAGCAAACGCTGTTTTGTCTTTGCTCATTTCATGCTAACCACAGGGAGACAGCGACACTGAGCACTGTCTGAAACAGCCTCACCTTGCTGTGCCCCCACAAACCAGGCTGAAACCACAACATCCTTCTCGCACGCGGCAGACCTCACTATGTGCTCGAAGGCTGAGGGCTTACTTCTCTCCCACTAGTTTCACCGTTTGAGCCCATTTCATGGTATAGTCCCTGTAAGTCAAGGAGAGCCTTTGCCACCAGGCTCCTTGCAAAAGAATCTACAGGAAGAGGGCCCTGCATCAGAAGACCTCACTTAGCTTTCTCATGCTACAGGAGACCTTTATGATTTCTTCCTGAATTTAGCTGCCCATTGAGGGCAGTTTACCCACTATGCCAGTGGGATTGTTTGGAAGGTTCCTTTACAATTTGCTAAGGTACCACTTATAAAACTGTGCTTCTGTTACTTCTTATAGAGAGCAATTTCCTCCAAGCTGATAACCACATTTCTAAATATTGCATTTTCCTAAGGTAGGTGGGAGAGCTAGCAAGCAGGTAGTAATAAATGCTTCCTGGGTATTGGACACCTGCTGGCCACTTTATATGAGCTGACTCATTTAATTCTCATCTACAGACAACTCCTAAGTTAGATCTACTGCTATTCTCACTGCCGAGGTGTGAAGGGTTAAGGAGCTCTCCCAACTCACATGGCTGCTAAGAAGCGAGGATTTCTACCAGGGAAGGAAGGGATCTGCCTCCAGAGTCTTTGCCCCTAACCCTCCAACTGCACTGCTTCTCTCTGGCCTGTGGATCAGGTACAGGAATCATAAGATATAGTCATGTGATTAAGTCCCTCGGAGTTTCCTTCAGCTAAGAACTGGTCTCTTGAACTCTCTGCCCTTGAGCATTGCCTCCCGACTAAAGGAATTTTGACATCAGGGGCCTTGGCTTATGAAAGATGACTCCACCCATTTACATACTTGACATTTTTGTGGCCTCTGGCTTGCCTTGCCTATGTCGCCAATTTCACTGTCTTTCCTCCCCCACATTCGGATCTCCATAAATCTGATTATAACATCTCTTTCACTCGACCTGAGGCGTGGTCCACTGACCGTCTAGTGCTGCTCCCCCCACCCCACCCCCAACTCAGCGGGAAGGGTCGAAACCCTTTCTCCTGACAAACACTTTAGACCAAGGACAGTGAAAGGAATGAACCTCCAGAACACTCTTCCCCTCCTGAGCCCTCTCCTGTAGAGGCATCATGATAAATCAAGGCTCTTCTGTCAGCCCACTAGTTTAATTTCATGGCCAAATGAAGGAGCATGTGCTCTAAATGAATTTCTCCAGTTTCCTTGACTGCATGATGCTGAGACAATCTGACATGAGAATACAGGCTGCAAACACAAATGCTAGAGGACCTTGGCAGACATTTGAAAAATATGGTACCAGATCAGATTTCTTGAAAAAATTGGCTTCTCAGTCTATCTTTAATTTTCTCACCTTTAAAAGAGCACACACTGGGGCGCCTGGGTGGCTCAGTTAAGTGTCCTACCTCGGCTCAGGTCATGATCTCACGGTTCGTGGGTCCAAGCCCCACGTCGGGCTCTGTGCTGACAGCTCGGAGCCTGGATGGAGCCTGCTTTGGATTCTGTGTCTCCCCCTCTTTCTGCCTCTTCCCCACTCATGCTCTGTCTCTCTCGGTCTCTCAAAAATGAAAAACGTTAAAAATAAAAATTAAAAAAAAAGAGGAAAGGATAGATTTCACTTTCTCTTAATTCTACTACAAGAAAATAGAGCACATGGACTATGACAAACACAACCTTCATCACCAGTGGTAGAAAGGCCAGAGGGCTCGCTGAGGACTGTCCCACGTGACCTGGCTGCTGCCCAATGTTACCTGACAGTACTGTGGAAAGCCAGAAATTCTGATCCTTATGCAAACTTAAACTGGAAATATTGACAACTAATTCAAACATTTTAAAACATGTGTGGGCCAGTTCTGCAGATACCAAACAAATATTCATGGGCTTTATATGTGGCCCACTGCCTATCCACTTTCCACAGTCAGGTTTCCCAAAGCAGGTCATTCCAAGCAAGTCAGAGGGTGGTTGTGGCAGCAAGAGTAGAGGCTGCCAAATCCAAACCCATTGCTTCACAGGTTAAGCCATGTATACAGGGCCATAACTAAGCTCATACAACACCTTGTGTGACTCCCACCTCAAGACACCCCCTCTGGGAGACGTCCCTTCCTTCAGACTCGTATAGCACATGACAGGACACAACAGATTAGTGAATACAGTTCAGCCCCCATTTCCCTCTCAACTGGTTGCATTTTTGCAGTGCACAAACCGCCCAATCATGTTCAGCCTATTTGATGTGGCTTCACTCAGCATATCTGAACACTCAAACCATGTGGATGAAAAAATAAAATAATCTGAAGAAGGAAGGCAACCTGTGGTCCACATTCTCCAGCCATTGCTCTGCAATTCCTGGGCTGCCAAGCATTTGAGCCCCCCACCACGGCGCTGGAGGTACACAGCTTGACCAAGATCAGAGGTACAACCCCCTCTACAGCCTGTTGTCTTATTGCCTGCATCTCCCACCCATGCTAGACATGGGAGGGTAGAAGAGAGATATTAAACACATGCATGGGATGAGGCTAAGCCTTGAAGAAACCTGGAAGTGGTAACCTAGGACAGGTCTAAAAATAAGCACACAAACATCACACAACCTGTCAATGTATTTGTCCACACATTCCTTTGCATTAGGTGGTTGTCTAACAATGGAAATTTCGCCTCTCAATTTCACCGGCAAGGCTAAGTTGAAATCGAAAAGTCGGCATAACTTCCTGTAGCCATCCCTCCCTCTATGACTAAGAACATGGCAAGGGCACTGAAAATGTGATTACTAGCAACTCACATATCAGTTGTGATCAAACTATTGTTCTGGAAACCACAGCTGATGGATCTATTTTCAAATTGGTTGTGAGCTCACTTTATAAGGTTCTCCCTTCTTCTCATAGGAATTCCTAGAGACAGAAGAACATGGTGAGAAGATATATCCCCATGCCCACACTCTTCCCTTTTATGGCTATCATCACATTCCCTTTATTCTTGGGGGAAATAAAATTATACTTAGGAAAATAAATGTACCTTTTGAAAACCTTGTTACGCATTCTAGGGGTGCTCTGGGTGAAGGCACTCCCCTTTTTCCTCCCATCCTCTGGTTCCCCAACCCTGTTCCCACACCTGCCCACCAGCACCAAACAACCTCACAGCTGAGCTGCACATGGGACACAGTTCTGGGGGATCATGGGACCTGAGAATGGAAAACAATCTCCTTCAACTTCCCTGTGAGGCAAAGTGTGCTGCTGTCTCCTGCACAGGATACAACTGATCTGTTTCCACACTAGAGACAGCAAGAAATGGCTAAAGACTAGGTAGGACTAGACTTACCATGGGGCAAATAACCAAACAACTGGCTGGGCCTCTGTCCCTGGAAGCCCCTCAAGAATTGAGTAGATGATATCCGCTTAACCATGAAATGCTTTTGTTTAGGTATTAGGGCCCAGAGAAGTCCAGTCAATAAGTTATTATTTCTTATGACCCTAAAGTTTCTGCTGAGACTGTAGCAGGGACCCCAACAGAAACTTTATCTGGAAGTCAGAATCCCCAGATGCAGAAGACAAAAATCCTGAGATAAAATGTATCTTGAGTCTAGGAGCAAGAATAGCTAGATTCAGTAACAATGGAATGGCCACAATGTGCATTCGGACATTGGATTTGTCATCTGGCAAAGCCCTCTAGTGCCTATGGCCTCAAGAAAGAGAGGACTGTAAGTAAATGCTAAAAGGGCTGTTTCACTAAAACCCTGGGACACAGAGCCTCTAAAAGACAATGCTACCAGGGGCACCTGAGTGGCTCAGTTAAGTGTCCAACTTCAGCTCAGATCATGATCTCATGGTTCGTGGGTTAAAGCCCCGCATTGAGCTCTGTGCTGATGGCTCGGAGCCTGGATCCTGCTTCAGATTCTGTGTCTCCCTCTCTCTCTGCCCCTCCCCCACTTGTGCTCTGTCTCTCATTCTCTCAAAAATAAGTAAACTTTATATTTTTTTAAAAATTAATTAAATAAAAGAGAATGCCACCAAAAGAAAAAGTTCTTTCCTCCTGTCTAAAATGTCACATGGCTTCAATCTCCTCTACCACCCCTCCACATACACCCTAGGACTCCAGAGTCCCAGATGCAGCTGGTGACAGATATCTCCTAGGAGAAAGATACTCTGTGGAGGAAAAACATTCCTGGCAGGAGCAGTGATATGCAGAGGTAAGGGGCAAAGCTCGTGAAAAGTAAGAAATGGCAGATTCTTTGCTGGGTGGCCTCATTTGTTTGTGAGCACATATAAGAACTATCTCAATATTCCCAAAGACTCCCTTAAATAATTGTGCAACATTTTTCAGGAGGCCAGTGATCCTGAGGGAGTGCGTAGCTTCAGGGGCCAAAAATGTTTAAAGTATTCTTCTTAACATAAAGTCCTTTGGACCCTATAAAGTGGTGATACCTGGAGAAATCAGATTTAAAAGATTCATGGGGGCGCCTGGGTGGCTCAGTCAGGGAGGTGTCTGGCTCTTGATTTCAGTTCAGGTCATAGTCTCATGATTCGTGGGTTCATGATTCATGGGTTCATGATTCATCCGCCTTCAGCACAGAGCCTGCCTGGGATTCTCTCTTTCCCTCTCTCTCTCTGCCCCTCCCTAGCTTATGTGCACACGCTCTTTCTCCCCCTCAAAATAGGTAAATAAACTTCAAAATCGAAAGAACAAAAACATTTATGTATTTTAACCTTCAGAGCCTGTGTAGAACTTCCATATATTTTCAATTTCGCCTGCGTGAAATGTTTCCTATGATTGGCACGCTTGAGTGGCTTAGGTGGTGATGTCGCAGTGGTGAGACTGAGCCCCATGTCGGGCTCTGTGCTGAGCATGGAGCCTGCTTGGGACTCTTTCTATCCCTCTCTCTCAGCCCCACCTCTGCTCTCTCTCCCTCTCTCTCTCTGTCTCAACATAAATACATAAACTTAAAAAAATATGTTTCCTATGATTAAGTTGCGTATACAATGGATCACCGAGGTAGAGGGGGATTCTTGCCCCAGGAAGATTTCCAGGACCATCAGGATCGTGGGGAGGCTCCATTTTCAACTCTAGAAGTCAGAGCTGGCTGACTTCAACCTCTCCCCTCTTGGTATCAGCAGATCCAGCGTATACCCTGAAACACCTGCTTGTTAGCTCTCTGATTCACAAGAAACCGGGGAACTCTCATATACGAAGAAGTTGAATCAGTTGTAACATTTTTAATGCAGTGTTCTGGTGTTGGGAAATCAGATATCATTGCAAAATTAACACTGGGATGATGATCACAGTTCCAACTAGGGGGATTTGCAGAAAAAGCGTGAAGGTGCTATGACACTGACTCACTCTACCTGCTCTGTCAAATGCTCCCTCTGCAGAGAAACCCCAGTGACATCATTACATTCTCATATCCTCAAAAAACAAGCTATGTGGCTCGGAGAATTTTCCTTTCCCACCATGCTTCTTAAACCAGAGTACATCAACATGACGAAATCAGCAGTAGTGTGTGTGGAGTACCCATGGAGTCACAGAGCTGCTATCTCCCTGGAGATAGAATGAGAATGCAAAGGAATTGTTATCTTTGCAAGAAGTTGCTCTTAAGATTTGTCTAAGTAGTACATGCACATGGAGAAGCTCCAAGATTGCACAAATGTATGGTGAAAAGCAAGTTTCCATCCCAGTCCTGTCTGCCAGTCCCACCGGGCTACACTCAACAGTCAACTACTATTACTAATTTCTTAATTATCCTCCCAAAGAAAATACTTGTAAATAGATACCCCCTTCCAATTTAACACAGATTGCAAGTGATTTAAAACTGTGATTTTCAGGGGTGCCTGGGTGGCTCAGTCGGTTAAGCATCTGACTCTTGATTTCGGCTCAGGTCATGATCTCATGAGATCACGGGTTTGAGCCCCACGTCAGAATTCTGCTTGGAATTCTCCCTCTCCCTTTCTGTCTGCCCATCCCTCCCTCAAAAATAAATAAATGAACATTAAAAAAATCTGTGATTTTCAGATGGTAAAATATGTATGAATCACCTGGGATGTTATTAAGATGCAGATTCTGATTCAGTAAATCTGAGGAAGACTAAGGTTATGCATTTCTACCAAGCTCCCAGGTGATGCCAAAGCTTCTGGTCCGTGGGTCCCACAATGAAGTGCAAGTATTTAGAAACTTATATCTACTCTAATGTAAATTAATGAAATAAAACATGCTTTAAAATTGTAAACATGTAAAATTGTGAACTAAAACATGCTTTTTTGGAAAGTAATCTTAAACCACTTATTAAAGTTAAAAATATTTGAAGTTTCCAACCCAGCAATCCATCTAGCCCAGAGGAAAGCATCGCTTATCATTTTATATATACATATCTATATATATCTATATATGTATATATATATATATACACACACATATAGATATATATAGATAGATAGATAGATAGATATACATTCTCTCATTCATTTATTGCCATCAAAATACATGGGGGAAAAGAACCACCAATAGGGAATGATTGACTTAACTGTGATATATCCATATCATGAAACACTGTGCAGCCATTAAAAAAAAAAAGAATAAGAAGAAGAGATGGGATGCCTGGGTGGCTCAGTCAAGTAACTTTTGATCTCAGCTACGGGTCATGATCTCTCAGTTCATGGGTTTGAACCCCACATCAGACTCTGCATTGACAGCATGCAGCCTGCTTGGGATTCTCTCTCTTGCACTCTCTCTCTCTCTCTCTCTCTCTCTAACTTCCTTACAAAGACTTTAGTATGAATATATGAAAGTCCTTGCTTAGTTCTTTGGTGCCTACATGGTACTTCCTAGTTCAGTTGCTTTCATCTGAAAAAAAAAAATGAGAGTGAATGCTGATGTCTCAGTAATGGCCAGGGAGGACACAATTTGGGATTCCCCAAATCAATTGCTCATAGGGGGAGCCACCATAACTGTGATTAAATCTCTTTGAGGTCTTTGAGAGTTATCAATTTCTCTTCGCACAGCTCCGACATTACCACCTATCTGTAGCAGCATTCTTTCTCTTCAAAGTTTGTTTCCCCCCAAGAAATAAACACCAAATTAGCAGTATCTAGCCCACAGCATGCTGTAGAATGTGGGGCAGATTACCAAAGTATGTGAGATGCACGTAATTTGAAGTCTTTTTATCCACAGAGTAAAGAAACATTATTTTTTCCTCCCCGCTGCTTACCCACATCTGAGTGCAATCAGACAGACACTAAAATACATGTACGGCAGATCAGCTAAAAAAAAAAAAAAAATACGGCCACACTTGCATTTTGTTTTGAAGATTTTACGATAATATCAAAGATTGTTTCCAAACCACGGTCCTGGTTTTATGGTCCAGAGCAATGCTTTAACCATTTCAGAAATAGATCAGAATATAGGTTTTTAGCTCTTTCTCCTTGTAAAATACAGAATAGATTTTAATTTGACTTCAGTGGCAAAGCTATTAGACCTACACAAATATGTAATCTAATATGTTTAGTTACTATCACCCAAAATGTTTATTTTATTACACAAAATGGTAAATTGAAAGGTGCTAAGACATCAAGTCATATAGACATCCAAAACATTGGCTCTCTGCTTCCTTCCTAAGAAATTTCCTTCCTAAAGGAAAGCTCTAGCCACGGAATAAGACAAAGATAGTCTTACTTGTCTTTCTTATCCATATGCATTAACTTTTTCAGAATAGTGTTGACAGGTAATGTACTGTGTACTTATTATGGTTTGTTAAGAAGAGTCTGAAAAAGTTGGTTTTCTAAGGTCTACATGTCCCAACCAGGTATAAACATTTAGTCTTTCTAGCTCAGTGTCCCTCTCACCTCCATCTGTGGGAACTAAATGCCAATCACCAAGTAGACAAGGAGTCCCCAAGCTTATATGAATAAAATGGTGGAGGCCATCACAGAGGCAATTAGGAGAACCAGAGAGTCTGATCCATTATAATTTCTCATTCCAACCAAACACTGAACTCCCACTGAGCAGTAAGTGTCCAGGTCCCCTCCCTGACAAGGCATTAACCTCTATGGGTTAAGAAGACACCAGGGAGACAGTCCCACTTTGTCTCTTCCCCAACCTTAAGATGTTAAAGTTGATTGGAAACTCAGGGTTCTAGATCTGTTGCTGGTTCCTGGAAATGTAGCCAATCAGTATTACAGAAGGAAAGAGAGTGATCCATGGACTGGGAGGGACCCATCCCCCCACTGGTGAGGCATAATACTTTATACACAAGTCATGTGCTTTGCAACTTTTGATTGCCCCTGACTCAGCTTCATAGCATGGTCCATACAATTTGTATGATCTCATAAGGAATCCTTTCTGAATTAAGGACAAGAATAAGCAAAGTAGCATTCTCCAAGCAGTATAATTCTATTGTTTACAATATCAAAGACAGGTGTTTACAGGGGCCAGGATGACAAAAGTGCCTCCTGATCAAAGGACATTTTTCATAAGATGGACTTTTTTTCCCTATCAGCTAACATCTCTGAAATTGGAATGAACCTTACAACTGATGTCATCTAGATTTGGTGAATTTCAGTAAATAAGAATATCAAATTCACATATCAATGTTGTTGGTTCTAAAGCAATTGTAAGTACTTGCCAAGTAAGTTGTCTTTATTATACCCTCTCAGCTTTTTTGTGTCTTTTTTTTTTTAACCATGCATTGCCCTAAGGAAGCGTTTTATTTATAGCACCTAATTAAGCATCTCTCTAGGTTACCTAATTCACTAGACTTTTGAAGTATTTGATGCCACAGTAATGATATTCTGCTTTAAAGGCAATTTTGAACAGTTATTGTCTATTGGTTTCTATCCCAGCCTGAAGTCCAACTGGCTAGTCTAATTATACCCAAACCCACCAAATGGATTACAACTCTATTTCATCACTTTGGAAAGAAGTCAATGTGACCTCAACTTTTTTCCTCCTTGTGTTCACATGACACATAGATGTGCATTGTGAGAGCTGAGCTCCTTACACAAGTGGAATCGTGCTTAGCAGGACACTGACCTGAATTACTTTGCTGAGCATGTGCTCCACAATTGTAAATCACTCACTAACACTGGCTGACCTATTTCCAATTATATAAGCCTTCTCTGAAACACTAACTGAGAGGGAACATGAGTTAAAATCATTATGAAATTTCCTCTCCAATCAGATTTGGAGCAAATTACCAAAAATACTACTACAAAATCCTATTCTATTCTGTTATTCAGATAGTAACATCTTTTTCTGTGTTTTTCTTTTCTACTCCTTGAGGATTCTTAATTCATTAAGAATCATCCTTAAGAACAAAACTGCTTGTTTAGTCAATTCTTACCTTCTTTTCAGTGACCAGCTTAATTCATCTTACTACTAGAATAACGACTCATATCTGAATAAAAATTTTTAAATCTCTGAAATAAAAAGCTGTCTTCAGGACTTGATCAAATTATCTGGGAAATTTTTCTTTTTCTTTTCTTTTCTTGCTTTCTTTTTCTTTCCTTTTTCTTTCTTTCCTTTTTTTTTGTTTTTTTTTTTTGTTTTTTTTTTTGAGTACCATGTAAAACATTGCCTAGATATCACATTTTTGATAGTGAATACTACTGCACCTAAAATATTCTTTACTCTGGACACATGGAAATACAACTCAAAATGGTAGTAGATAAGCTTTTGGAGGGTCTAATGTTTTTAAGTTCCAGAATTACCCACAGAAACAATCCATCCATTCATTTTTATTTTACAATTGCCAAAGTGCTAATGACATGTATTTTGGGTGTTCCCTTATTGGGGAAAATGTTTTTAACACCTATAAACCACAAACAGAGTGTCAGATTAAACAAAGCCCTTTGTTCCCACAATTTGTTCAAGAACAATTTGTATCCGTAAGCAAAATTTTATATCAACATGCTTCTGGCCTAAAATGCTGACTGAGACCATAAGTTGGCTAACAGCTCAAAAAGGTAACAGGTCAATAGATATAAAGGGTTTATATTGGGCCTCAGAAACCAAGCAAAAGAAGAGTGTGGGGAGGATCCTTTTAACTTCAATTCAAAATAGGGTCATGATTTTTATTGTGTTTCTATTGCCTGGGGGAAAAAAAGATCAAATCCTACTCATTTGACTGTCTCATAGCGCACCAATACTTCTAGGTGACTAAAATAAAATCCACTTCTGGTGCATTACCAAAACAAAAGCCAGCGTGTCAAGATAGAACTATTGCCTAAACTATGTAAACAGGAAAACCTAATCTCTCTAAAATTTCCTACCTGAACACCTTTTTGTTGTTGTTCAGCAAGCATGTTGGTAAATCATTGGGAAACCTTCAGATGCTTGCCTGCAATGGTTACGATATTGCTTAACATAGTAACTGTGAGATAACAAGGACAGGAATTGCTATAGCCACCCAGAAAGAAAGCCAATTGTCTGTTATCTGCAACAAAAACAGGGAAGGGACCAGAAAAGGAAAAAAAGGGAAAAAAACACGTTTCAGGTGCAGCTGGGTGACTCAGTCCATTAAGTGACCGTTTCCAGATTTTGGTCCAGATCATGATCTCACAGTTCATGAGTTCAAGCCCTGAATTGGGCTCTGCGCTGACTGTGCAGAGCCTGTCTCCCTCTCTCTCTGTCCCTCCCGCATGCTCTCTCTCTCTCTCATTCTCTGCCTCTCAAAAATAAATAAAAGCAGCAGCAGCAACAACAACAACAACAGCGTGTTTAGGACTACAGCTTGCTTTCACTGAGAATTGATCTTAAGTAAGCAGGAGCAGAAAAACAGAGAGAGACATCTGAAGAACCATTTCAGATAGCCAGAGGGCTGGGAGATAGTACAGCAATAAAAACCTGATGGATTTAAGATTTGCATGTATTTTAGTAACATTCTTCATGTCTGTAAAGGTTTTTCTGAAAACCCATGAGCAGCAATTCTTGATGTTTGTTGACCTCAGCAAAAGAAAATGAGTCTAAACTACTACATGAATTAATTTAATTTTCAAGCTTTCTTTATTCAGCAGATTTAGAGAGGCACAGATCACATCAGAGAGGAGTTGTAGGTTGGTGGAGAGAAACTGTGCAAGCCACTCCTCTGAGTCTCGGGTTTCTAATTTTAGAAATGCATATAATAATGTTTTGCAAAGATAAGAGCCTTAAAACATTTAGCAGGAACCTGGTCTAGAACCATTCAGCAAATGGTGGCTATTATTGCTGGCTGGGCCCTCAGATCTGCTGTCTCTGTTGTCTTCTGCACCAAAAGTTGATTCTGTTGCTTGGCTTCCTCTTTTGATTCCATGCAAACCTAGACTCATTCTATTAAATCCCCAGAGTCAGGCGATTTAAAATAAAGGCTGGGGCACCTGGGTGGCTCAGTTGGTTAAATGTCTGACTCTTGACTTCAGCTCAGGTCATGATCGCACAGCCTGCTTAGAATTCCCTCGCCCTCTCCCTCTGTCCCTCCCCTGTGCACCCTCTTTCTCTCATAAATAAAATAAAATAAAATATAAAACCAGGCAAATTAATCTTTGGAGGTCAGTCACACAGTGTATTGAGACTTTCCCCGTGCAGCCTCCTATTCTATTGCTGTGTAGATGCAGACCTTGAGCATTGTGTCCCAACAGGAGATAGGTAAGGAGGTGGAGGATGGAAGAGATAAGTATCTATCAAAGAAGAAACAAAGCTGCCCACTCCCTAGAATGATTTAAAAAACTCCCCTTACTGATGGAAGGAGGTTATGAAGGAAGCAGTCCTCACTACAGTCTGCGTTTATTCCAAATTTATGGTAGACAAATATTCCCTACATCTATCTTTCCTCCTTACTTTATGTGAATTTTTATTTGTCCTTCACTTGGCAAAAAAATAAAATAAATTAATAATAATAATTATTATTATTATAAATGTTTTTCATGGTCATTTCCTTGTCCATAGATATAAGTTGTGGTTTTCCTCCCTGCCCCCCCTCTGCATTCCCATTGATTTTGGTTCACTGCAGCATAGCATTTTTTCTCCTATTTGGTCATCAAGATGATAATTCATCACTGTGTTTCACATTCCCAAATGAACTAAAAAATGGATCCAAAAGTATATTTTGCAGTGTTAAAAGTTATTGTAACCTGGAAATTTTTAATTTCATCACTTGGAAAATGAAATTTTTAGTCAAGATAATGAAAAAAAATGTTGGCAGTCTGTACTTAATGCTAACCCACCAACTTCAGACAAAGACTTCATCAGCATGAATTCTTTTCATTTCTCATTTCTTCAAAAGTTACTCATAAGGCATCACTTTCAGTCTTTCTCTGATTAACACTGAAAAAAGAAACTACCCCTTTCCCTCAACTTTCTAGGTAGATGTTTTACAATTACAAGAAATGTTTGTTTAGGAATCAATTGAGGGAATGAATGATGCAAAGTAAGAGTCCTTTATGAATACCAGCAGATAATTAGGAATTGATATGACCATAATGGGGGGGTGGCGGAAAGAAGGAATTATGAGTACTCTGATCCAAAGAAATGTCTGAAAGTTCTGAATGGTGAGTGGAAAAAAGCCCAGGTAGGACAGCAAAATAAAGCTCATAGTAGGAAACCTACAGGCAAAAAGCAGTCGACTGAAGGGCTGCAGTTCAGTCAGGGAAGGTGATAGGCTTGAAATTAGCAACATCTCCCGAAAGAGCCAAGTGAGTAAGTGCATATGCAGGGGGTTCACTACCCTGTATCGTCATCATCACTGTCATCATCGTCATCGTCAGCACCACCATCACCACTAATACGTGCTGAACATCTAGATGCTTTATCTCATTTAATTATGACAACAATCTATTCAGTAGGAAACTCAGACTTTCAGTTGTTGAATAACCTCTCTAGGGTCACACTGCTATTTTTAACAATGCAGATCTGTAAAGATTCAAAACCCATCCTCTTAACTGCTATACCAATCTGCCCCAAAGAACCCAACTTAAAGATGATATACCTTGAAAGGAGCCAAACTCTACACATCTAACCACCATTCATTAAGCCACACATTAATCTTTTCCAGTCTCTCAGACCTGAAGAGACCACCTCAGTGTCCTATTAGTCAAAAAATGCTTTCCACAACACTTATAGCTACCATGAAATAAAATGCAGTTTCAAAGAAAGAGATTTATGTCCCCTGTGCACATCTGTGAGCTTATCACTCAATGTGAAATAAGAGATTTTTCAATAAGTTTCACTGTAATCCCACAAGCAACATATAATTCTTTAAATCACATCATCTGAACTATGATTCATCTCTTCCTGTATTTGTGCTGTGATTCTAGCTAATCATACTATAATACTAAAGTATGACTCCTTTGTTAGTAATACTTTCCCTAATCAGATATGGGACTATAAGGGATAGTCTCAAAAGATATTGCCCTCTCCTTTTCTCTCCTCTCTATGATTTTCTTAAAAATGGTAAGTCAGACATTTGAAAAGATCAACGAAATCTACATAAACCTTTAACTAGACTAAGAAAGAAAAAGATTCAAAGTGCTAAAATCGGAAATGAAAGAGGAGACATCACTATTGATCCTACAAGAATAGGATTGTAAGGGAATACTATAAACAGCTGTATGCCAACAAATTAGCTAACTGAGATGATAAACAAATTCCTAGGAAGACAAAGACTACCAAAAATAACTCAAGAAGAAATAGAAAATCTGAATAACCCTAAACAAATAAAGATATTGAATTAATAATTTTAAAACTTCCAACAATGAAAAGGCCTACATGGCTTCACTGATAAATCCTATCAAACATTTAGAGAAAGTTTAATGCTAATCCTTCACAAATTCTAGCAAACAAATTAAAGAGCTTGGGAGACTTCCCAACTTATTCCCACTATTACCCTATACCAAAACCAAACAAAGACATCACAAGAAAAAACTACAGATCAATGTCCCGTATGAATATGGATGCAAAAATCCTCAACTAGCAAAACTGAATCCAGTAACATAACAAGGTTATGACCAAGGAATAGATGATTGGTTTAACATTTAAAAAGTATAAAAGTGATACACCCTATTAAAAAACAAACACACATAATCTCCTCAATAGATGCAAAAAAGCATTTGACAAAATACAACACCTTTTCATGATTAAAATACTCATCAAAGTAGAGATAGGAAGAAACTTCCTCAACCTGAGGTGAGAGAATTAAGAAAAACTTGTATTCTATGTCTCCCTCTCTCTGCCTCTCCCCCACTTGCTCTCTCTCTCTGTCTTAAAAATAAGTAAACATTTAAAGAGAGAAGAAAGTTTATGAGGATATAAGAACCATATTCTAAAAGCAATTGTATTATTAGACCCAAGCAATTGACATGAAAAGGAAATTAAGACGACAAGACCATTTATAGGAGCATCAAAGAGATTTAAATACTTAGGAATAAGTTAAACAAAAAAGAATGTGAGACTTGTATATTGAAATGCACAAAACACTGTTGAAGAAATTAGTTAAAACCTTAAAAATGGAAAAGTACTCTGCATTAATGAATTGGAAGACTTAATATTGTTTATATATCAATACTCCCCAAATCAATTTTTAGATTTCATGTAATCCTATCAAATTTCAGTTACCTTATCTGAAGAAATTGGCAACCTGATCCTAAAACTCGTGGAAATGCCAGACACTCAAAATAGCCAAAACTTTCTTGCGGAAAAGAACAAAGTTGGAGAACTCACATTTCCTGATTTTAAAACTTAACTACAAAGCTATAGCAATAAAGGCAGTATTGTACTGGCACAAGGAGAGACATATAGAATGGAAGAGAACTTAGATCCTAAAAAATAACCTTATATTTTTTAATACGAAATTTATTGTCAAACTGGTTTCCATCCAACACCCAGTGCTCATCCCAACAGGTGCCCTCATCAATACCCATCACCCACCCTCCTCTTCTTCCCACCCTCAACAACCCTCAGTTTATTCTCAGTTTTTAAGAGTCTCTTATGGTTTGCCTCCCTCCCTCTCTTTTTTTTTTTCCTTCCCCTCCCCTATGGTCTTCTGTTAAGTTTCTCAGGATCCACATAAGAATGAAAACATATGGTATCTGTCTTTCTCTGTAAGGCTTATTTCACTTGTCATAACACTCTCCAGTTCCATCCACATTGCTACAAAAGGCCATATTTCATTCTTTCTCATTGCAAGTAGTATTCCATTGTGTATATAAACCACAATTTCTTTATCCATTCATCAGTTAATGGACATTTAGGCTCTTTCCATAATTTGGCTATTGTTGAGAGTGCTGCTATAAACATTGGGATACAAGTGCCCCTATGCATCAGCACTCCTGTATCCCTTGGGTAAATTCCTAGCAGTGTTATTGCTGGGTCATAGGGTAGATCTATTTTTAATTTTTTGAGGAACCTCCACACTGTTTTTCAGAGCGGCTGCACCAGTTTGCATTCCCACCAACAGTGCAAGAGAGTTCCCGTTTCTCCACATCCTCTCCAGCATCTATAGTCTCCTGATTTGTTCATTTTGGCCACTCTGACTGGTGTGAGGTGATATCTGAGTGTGGTTTGGATTTGTATTTCCCTGATGAGGAGTGACGTTGATCATCTTTTCATGTGCCTGTTGGCCATCTGGATGTCTTCTTTAGAGAAGTGTCTATTCATGTCTTCTGCCCATTTCTTCACTGGATTATTTGTTTTTCGGGTGTAGAGTTTGGTGAGTTCTTTATAGATTTTGGATACCAGCCCTTTGTCTGATATGTCATTTGCAAATATCTTTTCCCATTCCGTTGGTTGCCTTTTAGTTTTGTTGATTGTTTCCTTTGCTGTGCAGAAGCTTTTTATCTTGATGACGTCCCAATAGTTCATTTTTTCTTTTAATTCCCTTGCCTTTGGAGATGTGTCAAGTAAGAAATTGCTGTGGCTGAGGTCAGAGGCTTTTTCCTGCTTTCTCCTCTAGGGTTTTGATGGTTAGTTGATTCTAGAAAGGAGTGCCAACACAAATGAAATGAGAAATAGCCTTTCTGACAAACAGCCTTTCCAATGACTGGATATATACATGCAAAAGAATAAGGTTATTTTTTTTTAATTTTGTATGTTATAATTCTCCCTAAGGAAATGGTGAGGAGAACTTCAATATACTCAATCTACAGCAATGAGACTTTTCAGTAAGAGTCAGAGGCTGCCACCAGCCTGGCCTGGCAGGAGGATGGGAATGGTAAGAAGGTGATGGAAACAGATGAAGAAGGTGCCTATCCAGGCATGGATCAGAGCAGGAGAGAGTATACAGATGATTGTCAGTAGTGAGGAACATTCCGTTATTCTTCAACCAACCTGTGGGTGAGTTTCCATGACTGCTTCCAGAGAAAGTGCCAAGTTAGGCATTTATCTATGTTTTAAAAGACTCCAGTGCCTTCCATAATATTTACCTTTCTTTATATACACCCAACTCCTAAAACTCAAACCATTCTTAAGCATGGTACCCAACCATCATTCAATCAAATGCATTTTATTCAGCATTAGCAAGATCAAGTTGTTCACCTCCAGTAGAATAGGGACCAAAGGTAAAAACAAAGTTGAGCTACAGGAATAAGGAATCACACTTCTTTTTAAAGTTTTTTTTTAATGTTTATTCATTTTTGAGAGAGAGAGAGACAGAGCGTGAGTCAGGGAGGGGCAGAGAGAGACACACACACAGAATCCAAAACAGCTCTAGGCTCTGAGCTGTCAGCACAGAGCATGATGCAGAGATCAAACCTATGGACTGCGAGATCATGACCTGATCCAAAGTCAGCCGCCCAACTGACTGAGCCACCCAGGAGCCCCAGGAATTACACTTCTTGCACAACTGAGCATTTTTTGCAGCTAGAAAAAATAGTGCAATATTCACACGGACAGGGACAAAAGCAAGTTGCAGCAAAGTGGGCTGGGTATTCAAGGCTCGACTGAATGTACCAGGAATCTCTTGTTTTACAAAAGCTCTCACAGACCAAGTAATTTTAAGTAACATCTTAGCTCAGCTACCTGTAAAACTGCCATGACTTCTGAAACCAAGTCTGTGCGCAAACAGTTAAACTTCTCTTGGGCTCACTCTACTTCTCTCTAGTAAGAAAGAATCCAGATAAACAACCTCCTGAGCAACCCCCCCAATTTCAGTTTTAAAATTGTGTGATTCTTGGGGGTCGACTACATTAATTGGGATTTTCTTCTTTCCCCATTCTTTTTCCATGGTTGACTTTTAGTTTTGTCTGGGGTTTGACACGAGTGGTGGTTTCATGATGTGATGTCACCAGAGGAATAGCGTGGCCCTTGAACCCATAGTCTTCCAAAAGTGTTTCATTCTTCCCTGGCATCTTCTGAAATAAGCTATTTTATCCAGACCTCACACATGTTACATCCCCATGCATCTTCTGAGGCATCTGAGGCTCCAGCTGGTCCTCTACACCTTCAGCATATGGGATTTGTTGACAGTGGCCCCTAACCCATAGCATCTTGGTGTCATATCCACACAACTCTCTGGGATGCAGAAAAACAAACAAACAAACAAAAACATCAGGCTTCTCCGTGGGGCCTGGAGGCATGCAGGGACTTTGTGAGACCAGCTCAAGACTTTGTGCCCAACCACCCTTGGCAGCCATCTCTACTCTGTTCTCCAGTGTTCTAGAGGCTTGGGGACACCTGTGGGATGGTCACTTCAGCATGTTGGTGAGAAATGAAGCACATGTCCCTTCTTTCTTGCATCCCCCAAGCCTATTGAGGGACCTTCTCCTTCACCTTGGACTTATATCTTAGTGTAGGGAGGTTTTAGGATTCTGGGCTCCATGTCATGAGTGCTCTCTCTTTTCTACTCACTTTCTGTCCCTTTCCCTCCCTCAGTTACAAGCTCTGTATCTAGTTATGAGAGAAAGAGAGGGAGAGAGGGGTGTGGGTGAGAATGGGTGTGTGTATTGAATTGGCTTCAGATGATGCAGAGAAAGGAGGACATGTCTTACCTAAAAAAAAAAAATTGCTCTAAATTTTTCCCACCTTATAGAGTGTGCCTTTGAAATTGAAAACCAAAAAATTGAAGTCTCTGTTTTCTAGTATGATAATTTTCACTTGAGGCAGTAGAGACCTGTTGGAGGAGGGTCATGGGGTAAAAGTTAATAAAAGGGGAGATACATGGTGTAACATTTTACAACATCATCTGCTACTTTTGTTTCCCTCTTGATGAATGCAGATGGTGGAGAAAACTTGCAGGCACTAAATACCTATGTGACAGTCACTGAAGCATGTACTTCAACCACAGAATGGCCCTCAGAATTAAATATCATTCCCCCATTTTGCTGATGAGAGGCACTAGCCAGAGTTGAATAGCAGGCCAGGTGTGATTCCAAATCCATGTCCTCTTGAATAGAATCTAGAGATTTAAAATTTAAGACATGGACCTCATTCATTTTCCAAACAAAATCTAACACAGAAAACTACACTATAAAATAGGTTTTAAGCAGTAGGAATGTTACTATTCTCCTGGCTCTGAGTATTCTCACATTGTTTCCTTCAGTCCCTCAAGTACAGTCTGTCCATAGTGGGGGAACAAGGAGAAGGATTTCTTTTCCCTATTTCCAACCCCATCTGAATGGCCATTCTCCTCCAGGACTTAAGAATTACCTGACACTTTGATGGGGAGAAAGCCAGACTGTGTTAGAATCTTGTCCTTGTTGGAAAGTTGGAGTGGAAATTGATGTCTGTGGTGAAGTGAAGCCCTCGCCATTTCCTGCGGGAAGGATGGCTGGTGGAGCTCTGAATTATGGCATTGTGTAGGGTCCCCCAGCGTGAAGAGAAGGGAATCTGACTCACTTTGCAAGGAGATCCCAGGTATTGCCATATGGTTTGCAGTTGTGGGTTCCATTCTTTTCCACCTGAGCTCTCCCACTTGGTCCCTGTCAGCCTGGGAACATTCCCTCTTTCCCTGCCCCTTCTCTCCATTTTTTCTCCCTCAAAGTGGACACTTGTTTAGTCTGAGGGATAGAGGAAGTGATATTTGAGAGGGCAAAGGAGTTGACAATCCTCTCCTTTGTGACCCTATATACCCCACTCTTCTCTTCGAGACTCTGGCTTTTGAATTCAAAAGCCAGGAAAGAACTCTCTTTTTAAATGTTTTCAACTGCCACCTTTCTCTCCTGAGTGAAAAGTTCAGAATGTGTGAGGAGTGGGGCATGAGAAGAGCAAAACAGGAAAGGAAAACCCATGGGTAGGAGTAGGGAGGGAGCAATGATTCATATTTCCCAAACATCACCATGCTGGAGATAGACTTACAGCATGCTGGTTCAGCTTCCTCCTTTCCTGCCTACATCCCCTGTTACCCCTAAGGCCTTTATGAAGGACCTCTGAAAACTTGGGCACACAACACTGCCCAGAACGATCTGAGACTTTACTTAAAATAAGATTTTGCCTTGCTGAAAGACATTGTAAAATAACCAGTGCAGGCAAAACCCAGCTTCCCATGATAAACTGGAAAAAAAAATGAGTCATTTCAGTGAAAACACAAGTACAAGACGTACACTGTACAAATTTAAAATTCCCTGCCTGCTGCCACCACCTTTATTACTTTGCATTTACCCAAAATAAATGCCCTCCTTTCTGCTTCTAGTAGTGGAACACAGTTCAGCCAGAGAAAGCACACAACTTGGCTAAAGTCAAGAAATAGACTATGCTGTTTGTAAGGAGGAAGAGAGTTGCTTTAGAAAGTGCACATGCAGTGCTGAGACAGAAGAAAATGATGAGAAGCCTCCTCGGGAGTAAGGCCAGCCTCCTTCCAGTCAGTGTTAGTAGAATAAGAAAGGACAGCCTTTTCTCATCCGCCCAGAGTAGGGAAGGTGGTGACCAGCACAAATACTTGATGCTTGAGTTGTATTGTGTCGGACATAAACTCCCGTCACCTGCCAAGAATTAAGAGAACTAACCAGGAAACTCAAATCAAGAGTCTCAGACACAGCTGCTCACGTCTTGTATAGTCCGTGGTCCCCATGAGGACAGCTCAGGTGCTTTATCATGGTGTCTCCCCCGAGCCAATGTATTGGAATTTAAATATTTTTGTCACAGTCCCATCTGAGGTTCTAAGAAAAGAGAAATCTTTTATCTCCATGTATTGTTTGGAGTTTCAGGAGATGCATGGAGTACCCAAATTTGGAACCCTAGCTCTGGAGTTTTACTGTTCCTTAAAGCCTCTTTGGATCAGAGACCTGAGATCAGAGAAAATGGGCCTGGTCTGAACTGTTTGTCTGTTGGTAAGGGTCTGAAGGGACAGAGAGACCCACGCTGTGTTCCAGCTGTCGGCAAAAGCAACCAGACCTGGAGCCATTGCCAAAAGGCATACCACTTTCCTCAAGGACTGGCATTCTGGTTCACGCTTTTACCAAAATTTGAGCATGTATTGACATCAAAACACTCTCTCTCTAGTAGAAATGAGCAAAGAGTGAAAAATTAGCAAAGACTCCATTTTTGTTGCATTCAAAGACAGAGACTAAAGTCTTGTCAAGGCGAAAATAGCTCTTCAAACTCTGCCCAGAAAGAACTCGTTGCATGACATGACAGCAAGGCCGGGGGCTGAAGATGCAGGGTAAGGAGGAAAGGGAAATGAAAGAAGAGCCACAACAAGGAAAATGCTGTGCTCCTGGAAATGAAACTTCGTGATGCTGGGACTCCCCCTTAGGGCCCTAGGGACTGACTCAGCACACACTGGTAAAATGCTAAAGACAATTCATTTAAGACTAGAGCAAGATTAGGGCTCCCTACTGCCACCCTCACCTACTTGACAGCCTTGGGCATTTTTATTCCTCCTTTTATGCCCTATGGTCCTTGGGGGTCCCCAGTCATTCCACTAAGCTGGCCTCGATTTCTTTTTCCCAGCATGTAGGTGCTCAAGATTGTTTCCCATCTCATGGGTAATATCTGTTAATTAAGGATTAGATAAGTGACAGGGATGGGGGGAACTTATACAGATTTCACAGAACATATTTTGGAACTTTCTGAGTATTTTTTCAAATATCAGATTTTTCCCAGGATATTTCCATAGCAACATAATACTGCTTATTATTACTATCGTAGCTGTTGTTGTTTCACTTTATTGTCCTTCAGTCTTCAGTCACAAGGTGAGTGACTTTTAAATCTTTCTCACTTAGGACAAATTACTCAATGTTAATGGCTGTTTTATAAGCTTCATATAAAAACTGACTCTGAGAAGTGCTTTTGCCCTTGAAACAATTTGTTTCCCAAGGGTGCTGAAAGAGATAACGCATTGGTGCCTGTCCCACTAAATTTATAATTTCTGTCAAGGATGGAAATGAAATTTCTGGTCCTAAGAGATGAGTCCAGATAATGAAGATTAGTAGTAAAGATTCTCAGCCTGAATTTGCCCAGGAAAATCTTCGTCCTCACTGACTGGGAATAAGAGAGGAACCTGGAACTTCTGGGAGAGGACTTCTACCAAGAAAACAAAAAAACAAAAATCAAATAAAGGGTGCACACACTCTTCCAATGCCACCCCCCCCCCTTTCCTGGAATCCCAAATCTAGCTAAAAGATATGTTCTCTGAGTTCTTCAGGACTCTACCTATTATACACAAAGGGCATGTAACTTATTACAGTAGGAAAATGAAAGAAAAGCATTCTATGCTTTCTCTGTTTAATAAATAGTCTGAATGATCACACACACACACACACACACACACACACACAGCGTCACACACAAAGGAAGAAAGGAAAGTTATGACCAACTGAATCTGGGAGTCTTACAAGGTTATTGCATTCTGCTTGTGTATGAGAAACAATACAATGGCTTTCCTCTTCTATGATCCACCACATCATAGGAGGACAACGTAGCAGAGAGGGAAGAGAGAAGATAGTGATGAAAGGAAATGATGCGAAAAGAGGAGGGAAGGATGTGTGCTCCAACCAGGTTGCTGTGTCCAAGGATCTGCTTTGTCCTCTGTCCACTGCTGGGATCCTGGCTTCTCAGCTGGAGGCTCTGGTGCCCTGAGCATCTTTCCTGATCTGCTTTTCTTAGCTCTCCACTTCTCTCAGGGACAATAATGACAAAGCAACAAGGTGAATGTCTCTCATTTGGGGGAATGGGTGGAGCAAGGCAGTTCTTCCTCAGCCTTCCTAAGTTTCAAAAGACTAGCAAGACTGGTGAAGAAAACAGAGAAAGCACCATTGTTCCCCCAGAATCTCTAGAAGGACTGACTAATGAACCTTCACGTTTCTTTGAGCTCCCCACGCTATATCTAGGTTTCTCTCTAGGTCCTTCAGCATCTCCTGCCCCACCCAAAAAGAGTAAGTACACCAGTGGAAATCCCCTGAGCAAACTAGCACATGCTGTACCAAAATATTGTGTCTTGGCTTTGTTCTTTTACATCTTCACAACTAAAGGAAAGAGATACAATCAAAATGATAGTCCACTTAAATGATAAACAAGAGAATTTAAAGAGACACGACTCAATTACTCACCCATAGAGTGAAAATCTGAACAATTCATGACACCTGGGTTGGTGGATATATATATAATTCATGGTTCCTCCTCTAACACTTATTTAGCTTATGAGAATTTATAATTGTATCTTTCTTGAAAGGATATTCAGCTCAATGCACAAAATATACCAATTGTTGTGAGTCAGACTCATGATTTTCTAACCAAGCTTTCTAGACAAGATTAGAAATGAGGGCAGAAATTATTATCTGATGCACAAAATTGTCACTCTTTATTTGGCTTGAAATATGTTTGAAAATGCCAAAAGTAGGCCTTAGCAGATGGAGGATATAGATTATGCCCGTTCAGTCGGCTTCTTGCAGAGAAATATCCCTTGAGTTTGCAGTCCAGAGTGTGATCTTCTGAACAGGACATCCCATCTCTATCACTGGATCTGCCTCAACACTGAAGACAGGCTTCTAGAGACTGGTACAGATGCCTTACTTCTTTTCTTATTTTATGAGATTGTCACAATAACTGTAATGGTGAGTTAAGTGAACTCATGCAGCTTTCAAAGACTCTCTGTTTTATGCACGGGAGGGTGTTGCTCATCTTTGCTAATTTAGCCATTTTTATAGTCCTGTAGGGCCAATTCTACCCAATATCTATGAATCAAACAGTTAAGTACACACTGCCTACTCATCATTTCGGTACTCATCACCTAATAATTGCAGTCTTGTGGCTTTTTTCTAAAAGAGAGGCGAGTGGTGTTTCCTAGTTTGAATCCAGGTGATTAGCCAGTGGAAGACCTGAGCAGACCTCTGTCTTCCAGAAGGCTTCCTCTGCCTGTTGATAACAATGATTGCTACGAACCGTCATTTGAATACTAATAGCAGTTTAAAGAAAAAGATCCAACAATTCCGGGGAAGTCAGTTAGGTTTCACAAGTGTCACTACTTTAACCCTGAGGCCGTGTTGGGAATAGTTTTGATTGACACACGTTTAGAGAGAGACTGAATTATCTTTGTCATTGTCTCAGGCTTCTGCCCCTTATATATATTGTATGTACTAGTTTGGTTTGCAAATGCCATATGTTCCTGAATGTGTGGAAATCAGATTGTCAGAAATAGAATCCTATTAAAAATACATTGAGAAAATAACTGTTTATCTATTAAACAAGGGATCGACAGTTTTTTTCTGTGAAGGACCAGAGAGTAAAGATTTTACGGTTTGTGTGCCATACAGTTTCTGCCGCAAGTCCTCAGCTCTGCTGCTGTAGCACAAAAGCAACCGTGTTTCAATAAAACTTTATTTGCAAAAATAGGTGGTGGGCCAAATTTTGCCCTTTGGCCGTAGTTTGCCAACTTCTAAACTAAATAAATAATTCTTGAATGCCTACTTTGATCAGTGAAGTATAAGTATTAGGGATACACAGAAAACAAAATGAACATTTGCTGTTCTTGCGAAATTCTCTAGTGTATATGTTCAGAAATTGGAGATGATCTATTTTAAAATAATCTGCAATAAAGTACTTAATAAAGTGCAGAATCTTTCCTTAAAGCAAAACTTACCCCAATCAATTGATTAGCTCTGTAAGTTTACAGTTTTGTTTTGTGATTATTTTTTGAACTGAGCCTTATTCACACTCTAGAGTCTCAGGTATCTTGGACTATATTTGGATGTACTACCTTATTCTGGAATAAGCACAATAAGTTTGGGGACTTACAGGAATACCAAAGAGGTACAATAATTCAAATGCTCTATCCCTTCATTTCCTCTACCTCTGCTTACAACAGCAATACTTTTACTCAGACTTCCTGTTTCTGGCACTTGCCTTCTTTTTTGCTGTGTTTATACTTCCCCCTGTCTGTGGTTAAATAAGTATAAAGTGCTAAAGCTGTAGATTGGTGCCTCTCTCTCTCTCTCTCTCACTGGTGCTCTGTCTCTCATTCATTCCTACACACAGGCTCACACACCTCCCCTCTCCTCTCTTTCTCTCTCTCTCAGAATGATGATTCTAGGTACAGCTTTTGGTATGGTTTTCTATTTACTTCAAGTCGTTTCTGGAGAAAGTGGCTATGCACAGAATGGTGAGTCATTTCTAACTTTTCTTTAGGATTTCAGGTTATCTCTAGCATATGCTTCGGGTTACTTAGATCCCCAAAGACCTGATCTGGACACTGGGTTGGAATGGAGTTGGAGAATTACCATATATTCTGTCATTTTTCTGTCATTTGTAAGTTCTAACCACGGGGACAGGAGGCCAGGAAACAATACTGTGGGTGGTATAAAGTCTTAGAATTGTCTAGAAAGAATGCATTTAACTCTATAAATGTGGATCTTAAATGTTGGTCAATGTTTCTACTCTTACAAAAGGAATACCCATATAGGTGCAATGGTTGTGCTTGTTGGAGAATCTCCAAGGTAATTTTACCTTGTTAAAAAAATCAAACTAGATTTATTTTGTTTAGTTTTTTAAGAGGTTCCAAAAGCATAACTCTCATGATAAAATAGTTTCCAGAAACAACAGCTCTGTCTGCACTTACCATCACCATATCGCCAGCACCTAAAAGTGTCTAGAACGTAGTAAACATTCAATATTTGAATTGAATATTTGAAAATTCCTTCAAAATACTTCAGTTTTGATATTTATGTGAGATTCTTACTTAGTGAATAATTGAACAGAGAAAGATCTGTATTAGTTGTCTCCTAAAAATATATTTAATTGCCTTCATATCAACACATTTATCATCATATAGTAATTCCCTTTGGGATCCTTGAAATACTTAGCACCTACAAACCAATGCTATCTACTTAGGAACTAGGTCATAATGACAACACAACTGTAAACAAAGACAAAATGGCAACAAGAGGAGCCACCTGGGAATTTGAACCACCCATTTGTTCCCGATAATTAAGCTCTTTGGCTCTAAGAGTTGAAAAGTATTTTCCTATCAAAGATACCAAAGACATCAGCTTAATGATTCAGCTTAGATATGTTAAGTCATGTAATTACTAAGGGTGGAAATCCCTAGAATATTTTCACTGAGGGAATTGTCAGAAAGCTGACATTTTTCAGTGTGACCATATATGAATCACTTTGTGGGGATGATCATAATTCCTTGGTACATGTCCCCTTATGTTTGCACAGATAGCTGCTTGGCAGGTAACACCTAATTCTTACTCTTTGGAGTATAATATTTTCCTTCTATTTTTCCCTGATGGCCATACTTTTTAAAAAAAAGAAATAAGAATTCTAACTGAAAGCTGAGTTTCACTTCAACTTTTCAAATTTCAGTTTTATTTAGGATATCTATAACCACCCATCCACATTGATCACCTCAAAATACTTTTCAGTTTGGTGTGTATAATAATCCACTGCTCTTTGTTGAAGGATTAGTTTGTTGATAACCATAAGGATGATAAAGAGAAGAAAGGGATATTTTTTAATAATCCAAACCATGTATGTTTTTGATCAACTAATTCCTTTCAACAGGAAGACTTCCAGACCACACGGCCTTGTCAATAATGCATATTTAAAAAAACTAAATTTTTATAGACAAATATGCTTAGATAGTATTGAAAGAATAGTAAGTTAACTCACTGTTAAAAATTTCTATGTAATTTCAAAATCATAGCAATAATACCTTTGACATAGAACTCTTTCAAAGGATCCCCAAAGGTTTCATGTAGATTCTTAGAATTAGAATTCTTGTGTTACCGTTTCATTACTTATTTCTCAAAAACAGAAAAATGATAATAATCATAGCTAACCCTTATTCGGTGCTTACTATGTTTTTTTTTTTTTTAACGTTTATTTATTGTTCAGAGACAGAGACAGAGTGAGAGTGGGGGAAGGGCAGAGAGAGAGACACACACAGAATCTGAAGCAGGCTCCAGGCTCTGAGCCTGATGCAGGGCTCGAACTCACAAACCACAAGATCATGACCTGAGCTGAAGTCAGATGCTTAACCAACTGAGCCACCCAGGCGCCCCAAGGTGCTTACTATGTTCTAAGCTAACTCTTTGCATATATTTGTTCAATGATTTCTCATATAATGTGAATTTCCATATCAAAACACTGAGGTGTAGAGAGGTTGAGTAACCTGACAGGGACCACAGTTACAAAGTAAAATAGGAAGAATTTAAACCCACATCTGTCCAGCTCTGGTGTTGGAGGTTTTAACCACTGTGTATAATACTCTAAGAATTTTTCAGCTTAGATCAGGTAGAACATTCTCTTTGTAAAATGCCATGCAATTTTGCAAGTTGTTGAGGGGAATTTTTCTTGGTTACAAAGCAATTTTGCCCAGTAACATCTCCTAAAGAGCCAGTAAGCTGTTTCTCAAAACATAGCCACTTTAATTGTATGACTAGTGTTTTGTATATTGTATAAGCATATACATCAGACACACTTCACCAGACTGGATGGCTAAGGGTGGTAGGAATGCCTCGTTCTGCTGGTGCTCAGCATCTGCTAGTCTATGCTCTCCGGTTTATCTTGTATATTGTATTATATTGTATATTGAAGAATTTTGGACACAAAGCTGATCCACAGAAGTCTGAATCCAAATAGTAATGTAGGTTCTGTTGTACAGGATTGGTGGAAGATTTGAAGAAGAGAAAACCTCAAAACAGAGTGAGGACTGCTGTGTAAAGGCAGGCTACAACCACCACTGTTCCACTGAGAAAAGGTTTTAGGAGACGAGGTTTTAATACTATCAGATTGGGAATGAACATGGTTTAGAGTGTGAGCCCTAAATAGTGGGTTGCCCCTCATTATTTAAAACTGTCATCAGGGAGCACCTGGGTAGCTCAGTCAGTTGATCGTCTGACTTTTGATTTTAGCTCAGGTCATGATCTCATGGTCATGAGATCAAGCCCCATGGCAGGCTCTGTGCAAAGCATGGAACCTGCTTAAGATTCTCTGTCTCTCTGTCTCTCTGTCTCTCTCTCTCTCAACAAACAAACAAAAACCTGACTGTCATCAGGAAGGGGTCTATACCCTACTGAAATTACATAAGGAATCTTTGCTTGTGGCAAATTGTAAGCCTATGGATTCTAGGAACGGTCAGATAGAGCAGCACCCACAGCTTTTTATCTTGATGTAGTCTTTCAAGATGTGTGGCTTTGACTGAACCAACCTGTCACTCATCTAGTTGGTCCACTCCACTCACAACCAGCTTTACTAATTTTCCCACAGAACTACTTGGTAATTTAAGTAAAAAGGACCTTCAGGACACTCAACGGGTTTGATTTTAGTATATTCTGTATCCTATTTGAAGCTCTAGAAGCTTCTAATTTCTAGTATTGATGGGCCAAAGTGATTTTTAGTAACAATGGACCTAGAAGCCATCATAAGCTCACACTTGATTACTCTGAGAATGACTTCAGTTACTCTGGATTTTCTCAGGTCTCAGTCCAAGTATATTTGCTGATACGTTTTTTTCTATTAAATATTATGAAATATAGATACAAAATGTCTATGGAATCTTAAGGACCTCAACCCAGTTTAAAAAATCGAATACAATCTATGAAAAACTGTACTTACCAAAAGTGACTGACAAAAGATTCTGGCTCACTACATACTTTCAGAATTCTGATAATATCTTAAGATACAGTATCTATAGAAGAAGGATCTATAAGCACTGAAATAATACCTATAGGATTTGTGGGAAAGTCCACCAGATCTGAGTCCCAGCAGATCTAATCTAATCACATTTGCCTTAGTAGCTTAAGACAAATTGCTTTAAATAAATATTCACACAATGGAGATAATCAATTGTACTTTTAGTTGGAATTCCTATTCAGGTAAGGGAAATCTATCCCTTAAAAAAGTGAACTTCTGACTGTATGATAGCTCTCATCTTCCTTCATTCAAAAAATACTTGGGAGGAAAGAAATGAAGATTAGTAATAAAGTTAAAGGCTAGGTAGCATTTGAATAATAGAGATAGAGTATCTCTTATTTGAAATTCACTAATGAACAGAAGAAATTATAGTGTAAAAAAGAAAGTGTATGTTTACTATTTTATTCTAGATCTCTAATGCACTAACCCAGTGTCAGAGGTATTTAGAAATATTTGGAGATAGGAGCACTTGGGTGGCTCAGTGTGTTGAGTGTCCAACTCTCCATTTTGGCTTACATCATGATCTCACGATTCACGGGTTCCAGCCCGGCATTGGGCTCTGCGTTGACAGCTTGGAGCCTGGAGTCTGCTTCTGATTCTGTGTCTCCCTTTCTCTCTCTCTCTCTCTCTCTCTCTCTTTCTCAGAAATAAATAAACATTTTTTTAAAAAGAAAAAGAGTATAATGTATTTAAAAATGAATACTTGGAAGTTATTTATTAATTTTTATGATTTTTTTTTCTTCTAGAAAAATCTGTGCTCTTTAGGTTTTATTTTGGTTTGGATTTGGGATCTTTTCTGCTTTGGTTTTGGTTTTTCTGTCTTTTGCCTTGGGCTTTTCTTCTTGAGATAAACTTATAACAGCTCCCTCATGTCTGCCCCCAAAGGCTGCCATTTCATTAACGTCACTCCAGATTTCAAAAGGATGCACTTATTTGCCCCATTAACAGCTACAGGTTTGTTCCTCCCCAGGAGACTTTGATGATGCCGAACTGGATGACTATCCATTCTCCTGTTACAGTCAGTTGGAAGTTGATGGATCCCAGCACTTGCTGACCTGTACTTTTGACGACACAGATGTCAATAGCACCAATCTGGAATTTGAAATATGGTGAGGAATATTGGCTCCTACGGGTGCCTGGAAATCCTGTCTCTCTTTTCATGTACTACGCAGCAAAGGAAAGAGTATGGAGCATAATTGTCAAGTACTAAAATCGAATGAATTCCAAAAACTTCCTGAAACTCCTTGTTCTTCACCAAAATACTCCAGCAAAGATACTTTCATAGGTTCTCCTGTCAGTCAGTCCTTGCTGGTACAGCAAGCTGATGGTATGGAACTTGGAGATCTCCCAACCCTCCTGACTTCATAGCAGACTTTAGCATTTATTTTTTTTTAATATTTTATTTAGTTTTGAGAGCAAGAGAGACAGAGCACAAGCAGGGGAGGGGCAGAGAGAGAGGGGGGAGATACAGAATCCAAAACAGGCTCCAGGCTCTGAGATGTCAGCACAGAGCCCGACGCGGGGCTTGAATTCACAGGCCATGAGATCATGACCTGAGCCGAAGTCGGACACTTAACCAACTGATTCACCCAGGCGCCCCCTTCATAGCAGACTTTAAATCTTGCTTTCTTAGAACACTCCTCCCCCAAAATTTATCTGCCTGAGACAATCTAGTGTCTTGCTGCACTCTGGAGGGCTGTTGCCTGTTTTCTAATCCCAATACCAGCACCGTCTTAGCTTTTCAACCTAAAGCAAGCTATGGAACTCATGTAGGCCTCAAGTTCTTCACCTGTTAAATGAGTTGTACAAATTCATAAGGAGGTTTGGATAAATAAATAATGTAATACTTTAATAATTGAATTAAAGGGGTGCCTGGGTGGCTAAGTTGGTTGAGCATCCAACTCTCCATTTTGGCTGAGGTTAGGATCTCATGGTTTGTGAGTTCGAGCCGCACACAGGGCTCTGCGCTGCCAGCATAGGGCCTGCTTGGGATTTTCTCTCTCCTTCCCTGTCTGCTCCTTTCTGTCTCTGTCTCTCTCTCTCTCTCTCTCTCTTTCTCTCTCTAAATAAATAAACTTAAAAAAATAATAATTTAATTGGAAGACATATCCATTATATAATTATTGGGAAAGAGGCATTAAAATAAAAAAATCTATGAATACAGACCTAACTTCCACCTTCTTGGCACAGTTTGACTCTAGATGGTACCCTTAGTATCAGTTTTCCAAAAATCAGCAGGAATAATCTGGCTCTTGTTTTCATAAGGCCTCAGGGAAAAGGCAAAGAAAAAAAGTAAGTCTCTCTCTGGTTTGAAAGTTTGGTGAAAAACTCAGAGAGTTTTCTTCTCCCTCCATAAACCATCTCATTGCTTTGGGTTACTGTCTCTGATGACTTGAAAAAGATACTCCAACATGAAATTCTAACTTAGGGCTATCTCCAAATTCATATCAAATGTCCTAAGTAGGTTCTTACCAAGAAAAGGGAGTCAAGACCCACTAGTAGTAAAAGAGGGCTTCTTAAATTCAGTAGACTCTCACCAATCCCCCTAATATATGGTCTAGACAAGCCCTAAATTCCATGCCTTACATTAAATTACAGGAGCTTCCTGAATGTGCTCATGCAATGCTTCCTGATGCAGTCATTCGAGAACACAATCTTGGACTTGAATTCCATCGTGTGTTCTCAGCCTGCTTCTTGGTTCACTTCTATAACACACTTTCCAGGAATAAAATCTGTCAGGAGAATAGGAATCTACGATGTCCAGAATCTATACTGCAACTAAACTACACTAAAACAGGCAAACAGCTTATTCCAGCCATGTGCTCCTTTTTATGGACAAAATCCCCTCCAACAGTTATGTGACTTTGGGTTCTCCACCACGCTATTTGGTGGACAGCAGTGTTCGTATAGTTTCTCCTCAGGAGGCTGAGGCTGACCTTTCTGTCCACTTTCACTCACACCACTTCCTTGACCACTTGAACAAACTTGCCCACTTCCTTTTGCAAGTCTTTTGATTACTTCTGTCATATTATAATCTATCTGCAGCATCCATTGGGGGTTTGCAATTGGATTTATGTATTTTGGTTGGAAAGGGATTGTCTTAAGACATGTTTTCAGTGTGAAACACTAAGTATGAGGAGGTTAAGGTGCTTCTGGAGAGCATCTGTGTTTGTGAAGGTATCCACACTTTGAGGGGGACTTTCATGCAACTCCTAATCCCAGGAGGAACATTGTTTCTCAAGTCAAAGTCACTTGGAGTGCTGTATTTGCCTACGAGGCTAGGTTGCTTTGCCAATGTAACTAGTTTCATTGGAGCTTTCTGTTCCTTTAACATGTTTATAAAGAAGAAATTGGAAATCATTGAAAAACGTACTTTCTTCTGAAGTCTTTTCACAGGTGGAATTGTTGACAGAAACCAGGTGCTGTTTCCCAGCAGACTTGTTAGGGGCATATTCCTAGAAGAGTTTACCACCTGCCTGATCTGGTCACCAGTCTCCCAGGGTTAGAAACCAAATTACTTGGTGTTCAATGAGAGGATCCATTTCCCAGGAATGGACTTGGATTAGCCAAAATCACAGAGTTATATTACCAATATGCCAATTGAAGATTTCACACTGATAGATACAATTATTATAGATACCCAAATATTCACACTGGGCTCAGGACCAATAGGAGTGGGTGTTTGGGGAGAAGAGGAACAGAGTGGACCAATGGAGTATATGTCAATATAAATCCACTCTTACTGAGGGATCTGAAAATTTTTTATTCACCAGAAACTTAACCACCTCTCAGGTACCTGGAATAACACAACAGAGGCACTAAAAGCAAGCAGCTAAGTTAGAATCCCCATAGTAACACTTAAGGGGCTCTGTGACCAAGGAGTTGCTACTTAAGCTCTCTGATCATAACAACCACATTGCATTGGGGTGGTTGGCATATGGTCAATACCTGTAAATAGTACTTAATTCTCAATGTAGATTGATTTTTATTAAAAATGAGATCAAAAGGTTGTTCAGTAAATATAGAAGCAAAACAAAGGAAATTTATTTGTTGGTTTTATGACTAGAGTTAGTTGGGGCACCTGGGTGGCTCAGTCAAACATCTGACGTCGGCTCAGGTCATGATCTCGCGGTTTCTGAGTTCGAGCCCCACGTTGGGCTCTCTACTGACAGCTCGGAGCCTAGAGCCTGCTTCAGATTCTGTGTCTCCCTCTCTCTCTGCCCCTCTGCTGCTCATGCTCTGTCTCTCTCTGTCTCTCAAAAATAAATAAATATTTTAAAAAATTTTTTAAAGTTTACAGTTATTTGGTTCAGATCTCAAAGTGCTTAATGTTTTAAGACTAGCTACCAGCACTTAAACATCTAGGTATCTCTTTAAAAATCAGATTTGATAATAGCAGGCCCATCCAGCAAAAGGGCCTGAACAGAATTCCTGCTGCTTCTGTGGATGAACAATTAAATCTCAGCCTTGAACGTAAGCCCACTTTTCACATTTATGTTACTTTCGTAGACACTGTGGGCACTTGACTTTGGGACCCTGCTTTCTAGGTGCTTATATAAGGTCCATAGTCAGCTCTCGAAGGCAACTGATTTTTTTGTTTGTTTCCACATTCTTGGGAGCATCACAGTCACCTCCATGTGCCACCTACAGATAGCACTTCCTATATGTCATTTTTAGTTTCTATGATTTACCACCAATGTCACAGGCACCCTGCCAAATTTATCGCATATTGTAGAGTTACCTAGCAATATCTGCCTAGCAATAACCAGGGGTTATTAATTTAGTCCTTCTCCAGTAAACCATGCTAACTTTCAAAGTTGCTAAATATTTTTGAGATAGAGTCTGTCTTTAGAGGCCAAATGGGGAAAAAAGACTACAGTTTTTGTTTCTGTTTTTTAATGTTTCCATGTAGATATCTGTCTGCCCCATCAGGAGAAATGCATTTATCAAGCTAAACCAGACAAGCTTGAAAGAGATTTAGGAAGCTGGAGCTAAATTGAAGAAGTAGGCACTATGGTCTCCCCAGGAGTCTCTCCCTCTTTTCAGAACAAGAGGGTTTGTGTGAGTGGATTACTGTTGATGCTCTCTGGGAAGGTCGTATAGGCCCAAATTTGTTGGCCTATAGTACTACTGGGGTCAAAAGTACATGAAAAAAAGCCACCCCAGAAGTAAAGCCAGTAAATCACTGAAATAGTAATTTCTAAAAGTTTATTGAGCACGTACCAAAAAGACAGTTTGCAAACCAGCTGTGCTCAAACTAAAATATAGAATGAGGCTCAGAGGTATATTGTTATAAAGCAATTTATATAGTGTAAAGACAATGAGTGTCTATTCTTTACAATGATTGACTATAATATTAGAATTTTCTTAACCAAAAGGAAATTGGTTGGTGGTTACCTCATATCAATTTTGGCAAATGGTTTAAGTTTTGCTTATGATTTTCAGAGGCACAAACAAGAAGTGACCCAGGTTAAGTTAATCTTGCTTGTCTTGTAAAGTAAGCTAAAATAATATTTGCATATATGACGAACTTGTTTTGTCTGCTCAGGGAATTTTCAAGTGCGGTCTCTGTGTTTAATTTTAACATTGGATACTTGTGGTGCTTTTTTCTGCCCCCAAAATACCCTAGAATTTTGGGTATTTCCAACAGAAATATAGTGTGATCCATAAATGTGTGAGCCACATATATAATTCTAAGTTTTCTAGTAGCAACATTTTAAGAAATAAAATATAAATAGGTGACATTAATCTAATTTAATATATCTGATTTAACAATACACTTTAATATACTATATCCAAGATATTATCACTTCAACATGTAATCAATATAAACACAAACATTAATGAAATATTTTACATTACTTTTTGCATCTTCAAAATCTGTTGTATATTTTATAGTTAGAGCACATCACATGTGATATTTCAAGTGTTCAATAACCACATATTGGGAGGTGGTTATTGTGTTGGACAGTGTCATTCTAGAATACGTCTAACCTTAACAATACATATTTAGCAACCAAGGAAATTGTTTCAAATTAGGTAAGTGAGTTGAAATGAATTACATTGAATTGAGTTGAACTCATGGGGAATACACTAAGTTTCTTCCATTTGCCTGAAGCCAGTGTCATTGGCACAAAGAAGATTGTCTATTCCAGGCCATAGGTTCTTCTTAGCAACAAACATGGCTTCCCCTCCACATAGGAGGGGAATTCCACATCCTGGAATTCAGACCCCTTAAAAGGATGCCCAAGCTCAAAAGTCAGCCAAAGGGTGATCCTTTATTTACTTTTTTTTTGCTCATTTATCTTATTTTCCAAAAAGTGGGAAAAAACCAAGAATGCCATTTTAGGTTCTTTTTAAACTTCTAACAAGACGAAAAACTTGCTACCTGTTAAGGATTTATAATTGAATATTGTACTATGCTTCACTTAAAAATATATTGCAAACTCATTGACTGAACTAAAAGGCATTGCCTTTCTAATTTCTCCACATCATATGTTTACCAAAATTCAGAAATGGGATCATGCTCTAATTCTCCCCCTCTATCTTTATCAAATTATGAAATGTAGGCTATCTTCAGAACTGTCCATATGACATTCCTCCCAAGTTTGTTCCCTGGTATCCATCTGGCCCAACTTAAAAATTTGCTTTTAATATTTACTCTACTCCAAGGGGGAAAACCCAGTTAGCCCAATGAGGGACACACTCACTAGAAACTCCAACACACTCACATGCACACACACACACACACACACACACACACACACACATTTAAAGCCACACAGCTGCATACCCTGAAAGATTAACAGTTAACAAAAAAACTATAATTGGGGGAAGGTGGCAATTTTAAGGGATGTTCCACAAATAGTAAATATATTTAGCCAATTAATAAACTTAAAATTTCTTGACCCATCTCTGTCTTTGTTTGAATACAGGAATGTAAGTAGTCACTCAAAGACCACAGCAGCCTAGAACAGGGAGATGTGCACCTACAGCCGAGCCATCCTCCTCAGATTTTAACCCCACACCCACCTCACCTCAAGCCACACAGACAAGTTCTTTCTGCTCAGAATCCAGCAACAATCCTGGAAAGGGCTCACTTGAGCACATGTTGAGGAAAGTGTACGCACATCTAATTTACCAAAGAAAACCAACACATTCTGTACCGTAGGTAGCAAAGGACATTTTTAGAATATATTCCCTGTGATATTTTTAAAAATATCTGGTTAATGAAAAGAATTCTTTTCATGTAAGCAAACTCATTTTCTTTTTTTTTTTCTTTTTTTTTTTTCTTGCTACAATCCCCACTTCCAATTTGAGCCAGCTATCCCTCTTTTCAGGACTATTTGGCTGGAAGAGCATATAGGAAAACAAATTGGTAATCATGTTTATCACAGGAGACGGAAATTAAATTGACGATTGGAAAAGAAAGAGAAATGAGTACTTTTATTTTTATTTTGCATTGTTTAATTATTGTTGCAATAGGTGTACATACTTTTCATTCTTTCTTTCATACAAAACATTTCTTTTACCCTTCTGTCCCCTTCTAGCCACCCATCCCCTGTGAATAATCCATCACCCTTTGGGTTTGCCAGTTTCCAATACTTCTTATAAGTGAAGTAACACACTGTTTACTCTTTTCTTTTTGAGATTTATCCACATTGATGCATGTTTCAGATCTCATCTTTTCAATTGCTGAGTTTTCATTCCACTGAATGAATATATCACAAATTTGTAATCCTTTCTCCTTTACATGGATATTCGAGGTTTTTTTCTTTCCAAATTTGAGACTATTAATTTTTAAGTCGCTGTTAAAATTTTTGTACAAATTAGTTTGTTCATTTCTCTGCAGTAAAAACCTCAATGTGGAATTACTATATCATAGGCTCGGTGTGTATTTAACTGTAAGAAACTATCCAGCAGTTTTCCAAAGTGGTTATACCATTCTACTCTCCCACCAACAGAGTGTGAGAGCTAAAGTCATCTCCAACATTTGGCTTTGAAATAGTACCTTGTGATTTTTATTTATGTATTCCAAGTAAAAAATCATGTCGACCATCATTTTGCATACTTGCTGGCCATTTGCATGTCTTCTTGTAGCAAGTGCCTGTTAAAGCCTTTTGTCCTTTTCACCCAATTATTTATCCTTTTATTGTTGATGAGTATGAATTCTTTATATGTTCTGGATACAATTCCTTTGTCGGATATCTTCATTACAACTATTTTCTGCCAGTGTGTAGCTTGCCATTTCATTTTCTTAAGGTGTACTTTAATAGGCAGAAAGTTTTCATTTTGATGAAAGTCCAATGTCTTTTTTTTCTTGTAAAGGTGCAGCAGCAGATTTTTTTTAAGTTTATTTATTTTTGATAGAGAAAATGTGAGCTGGGGAAGGGCAAAGAGAGAGAGGAAGACACAGAAATCTGAAGCAGACTCAAGGCTTCAAGCTTTCAGTACAGAAGTCTGACTTGGGGCTCAAACTCATGAACTGTGAGGTCATGACCTGAGCTGAAGTCCGAGGCTTAACCCACTGAGCCACTCAGGTGTCCCTTAAGTTTGTTTGTTTGTTTGTTTTTTTATTGAGAGAGAATGAGAGAGACAGAGAGAAGGAGAGCACATGCGTGTGTGTGCATGAACTTATGTCTGTGGACAAGCATGGGAGGGGCAGAGAGAGAGGGAGAGAAAGAATCCCAAGCAGGCTGTTAGTAAAGAGCCCCACCCAGCCTCAAACCCAAGAACTGTGAGAGCATGACCTGAGCCAAAAGCAAGTAAAGAGCCCCACCCAGCGCTCAAACCCAAGAACCATGAGATCATGACCTGAGCCAAAACCGAGAGTACAACGCTTAACCCACTGAGCCACCCAGGCACGCTTTTTTTTCCCCTCTTTTATGTTTCAATGTTTTGTGTGTCATTACTCCCTTTGTCCCCTCGTAAAGTCAAAAACATATTTTCTTATGTTTTCTTCTAGATATTTTGTAGTTTGAGCCTTTACATTTAGGTCTATAATCCATATCTAATTAATTTTGCATGAGATTAAGGGTCATATTTTCCCTACATTTGTTTACTTGTTCCAGGACAATTTGCTGAAATGATTTTCTATTTCCCATTGAATTGATAGAGTACTTGTATTGAAAATCAGTTAACCTTCTATGTGTGAGCCTATTTCTGAACTCTTTATACTTTCTATTGATCCTTTTATTTATTCTTACACCAGTGCTAAGACTGCCCAATTATCATAGCTTTATAGTAAATTTGAAACCAACTGCTCTGAATCTTACATATTTGTTCTACTTTTTCAGTGTGATTTTGGCTTTTCTGAGTTTTTTGTATTTCCACATAAATTTTAGAATCAGCTTGTCAATTTTTTTTTTAATTCCTGCTGAGATTTTGATTAATATTACATATACCAAGTTAGGGGATATTCCCACATTCTTACTACTAAATTTGCTAATCCATGAATGTATGTCTTCATTTATTTAGATCTCCTTTAATAGCTCTGAGGAATGTTTTATAATTTCTATTTCAAAGGCCTTGAACATCCTTTATTAATTTTATCTCTAAGCATTTTATGTTTTCATTGGTGTCATAAATGGAGCTGTTGGTTTTAAAATTTATTTTCTAATTGTTTGATACTAGTCTGTAGAAATATAATTGTCCTTTATATTCTTACTTTGATGAATTCAACTTACTAGTTCCTGTAGTTTTGTTGGAGAGTCTATATAATGTTGTCCACTAATAAAGAAAGGCTTTTTTTCTCTTCCTTTACAACCTGGATATGTTTTTGTTTGCTTGTTTGTCCTGTTTTACACACTGCCTAGAACCTCCAGTAAATTGTTGAGTAAAAATGGTGAAAGTGCATATTCCTGTTTTGTCTGTATCTTAGGGGAAAATGTTCAAAATTTCACCATTAAGTATGATGTTAATTGTAGACTCTTCCTAAATTTCCTGTTTCAGGTTGAGGAAGTGTTCTTCTATTAATAGTCTTGATATCATCCTACAGGTCACTGAGATTTTGTTTTTTCAGACTGAATATTTCTATTGATCTATCTTCAAGTTCAACAACCCTTTCTTCTGCCATCTTCAATCTGTTATTAAGTCCTTCCAATACACTCAGTACATTTTTAAAGATTTTAGATTTACTTGTCAGTTATAGCATTTTCATTTTGTTTTCTTTTATAGTTTCCATTTCACCACTAACATTATGTATCTATTCAATCATTATGACCATATCCTTTTTTCAGCCCTTAAACATATTTACAAAAGCTGCTTTAAGGTCTTTTTCTGCTAATTCTAAAATCTGGTCACATTAGGGTCAGTTTCCATTGACTGTTTTTTGTCTTTACTATGGGTCTCATTTTTCTTTTCTTAAGTCATTTGTAGTAGCTTTTGACTATAGAAAAGACATTATTGACAACAAGTTTTCTGGATTCTGTTAACTTACTCTGCCAACTGTTGATTTGAACTCTGTTAGTTAACTTGACTGGATTAATCTTTAAATTCTCTTTTCTTTTGAGATAATACCTAAAATCTCAGCTCAGTTATTTCTAGTGTCATCTAGCTATTCCTTTCCCATGGTTTCCTTAGAGTTTCCTTCATACCTGACAATTAAAGTGACATATAATGATATGAGCAGAGGTTATATGCAGATCTCTCCATAGCTTCCTCATTTCTAGGCCTTTCCCCATTAAAAATATCCATCCACACAGGAAGTCCTCTAACTTCTCAAGACAATAAAACTGTGGCTTTTTGTTAGATTCTAGATGCCTGTCACAGTGTGACCTGAGGAATGCTATCAAACAAAGAAAAAGAAAAAGCAGGAACAAGGAGCTCATCTACCCTTTTATAAAGGATAAAATTCCCTCTCAGAGTGCATGGGTGGCTCAGTTGGTGAAGACTCCAACTCTTGATTTGGGCTCAGGTCATCATCTAACAGTTCATGGGTTGAAGCCCCACACTGGACTCCACACTGACAGCATGGAGCCTGCTTGGGATTCTCTGTCTCCATCTCTCTCTGCCCCTCCCCTGCTCACTCTCTATCTCTCTCTCAAATTAAATAAGTTAACATTTTTTAAAAATTCCCTGTAATTTCTGCATACTTTTGATTACTCTTTAAAACTTTTAAAAAGGATTTTCAAAAATATCTTGTCCAAGGTTGATAATAGTTATATATTGGAAGGTTAGTATGATACAAGTTGTTCTGCTATTACTGGACCTAATAGTTATACTTTTTATTGAAAAAAGTGCAATGTGAAGCTTTTGATGTTAGTTGTACAATAAGCAACAATCTCTCTTCCTCAGTTTATTGAAAGACTGATCTTAGTTGGGAAGAGGAAAGGGAACATGGGAATAAGGGTTGATTTTAAAGTTTGTTGATGAGGTAAAAGTGGAGCACAGTCAAAATTACCTTTGAAAGTCCCCAAATTACTCATTAAGTGTATATGGTTTTATGTATATAATCCTCTAGACTATTGTATCATTTCCTTTAACTTTGTTTTGGTCAATGTTCCTTTACAGCCTTTATTTCCTGAATTTATTTCTGCAGAACATCAAAAAAAGCAATTATCTAACCACCTACAAAACATTTTTGTTTTTCAATGATCAATTATTTAAAAATAGGAATTTTCCAGGTTTTTCATGAACAGGCTTTGACAGTTTCATATTCAGTTGCATGTAACGCCAGAGTATATCATCATTATACCATTGTGATGGTACCAAGAAGCCACATTATTTAATTTCTCTCTCTCTCTCTCTCTCTCTCTCTCTCACACACACACACACACACACACATACACACATACACACATACACAAGCACCTATACATCCACATACCAGTGGACAGAGTTGAAGTCACAAAACTGAAATGTACATGTAGTGCTATTCCATTGTATACAGAAACTCTTACTTGAATTAAGATAGATTCCTTTTTTGTTTCTACAGTGGGGCTCTTTTGGATGTGAAATGCCTGACTTTTAATAAAATGCAAGAGATGTATTTCATCAGGACAAAGAAATTCTTACTGATTGGAGACAGCGAAATATGTGTGAAGCTTAAAGGAAAAAAGATAACTTGCAGGAAAATGAACATAGTCAAGATAGGTAAGTTGTATCTTACAAGAGTAGGCTTGCCGTTTGGACATATATGAAGACACTGATTGTGTCTGGACTTTCTGCATGTTAAAAGTAGACAAATCATGAAAGCTCTTTGCAATAGAGAATAGCAAAGTCCTTAATGGAAGGAATTTTTTTAAGACCTGGAAGTTTTGAAGCATGTGACACTAATTCTTAATATGAGAGAATTCTGAGGGGGATGCCTGGGTGGCTCAGTGGGTTAAGTGTGCGACTTTGGCTAGGGTCATGATCTCAAAGTTTGTGAGTTTGAGCCCTGCATTGGGCTCTGTGCTGACAGCTCGGAGCCTGGAGCCTGCTTCTGATTCTGTGTCTCCCTTTCTCTCTGCCCCTTCTCTGCTCACACTCTATCTCTCTCTCAAAAATAAATAAACATTTTTTAAAAGTTTTTTAAAAAGAATTTTGAGGGTCTTCCAACTCAGCCATGAAAGATAGTGATTGGCACCTACAGATTGCAGGAAGAGTTCTACATGAAGTCACTAGAGCTGGACCTCTGATGCCCTTTCCCTCTTCATCTTTCCTTCTCCTGAATTCCTTGTATTCTTCTTCCCATATATCCACCATATTCAGAGTATGTTTAGTTAAATTATCAAGTTATTTTGAAAAGTTAATATCAATTAATATTTGGCCTAGAATATTCATATTACATTTTGTCAAAAAATATTTCAAACAAAATTATAATCGAAATTGGTAAATTCACCTACATGTTTCCTTTTGCTCTATATAATATTCATATACATAGTAATATGAATCAGTAAATCCATTCAATTATCTGACTATAAGTCAATATTAATTACCAATTCATCATTTAGTTGCCAGGCAAGTAAATCAAAATAATCAGAAAGATTGAGAATATAGACCCAAGAAATTTTCTTTTCTATTACTTACAGATTATAACCCTAGGGTGAATAAAGTTACATTCAAAACCTCAGACAGACTCTGATATAGGAGAATGTCTAAGCCAATTATGACGCATTAGTGCAATGGAATAATGACTACATGTGTTTATTTTACCTATGGAGATTTACAAATGAAATAATATATGTAGGAGGGAAACTGGTCAAAGTGATAGAAGAGGTACATTCATTCTTTTGCTGGTTTTAAGTACTATGGCTCACTCTCTCTCCCTATTTTCAACCCCTTCTTCACCATCCCAAAAGAAAATTAAAGGTAAAAGAATAATACTCATTAGAGACAATAAAGAGGTGAGAAACTTTGAATCTAGTCTCAGCTTTGCCTCACTAAGTTGGTAAAATAAAGAATGAAAACAAAAGTTCCATGTATGAATAATTACCCTATAAAAGTTCAGATAGTGAAAAAGAGACATTAGACAAATGGTTTGTGCATATTGAACACACAGCAACATAGGCCACAACCAATGTAACTGCAAGGTAATTCTGAATATAGGACACAAGCAAAGTAGGTTTTGGTCATTTGGAGACTAGGCTGTTATGGATGGATGGTCAGTTTGTGCACTGCACAAGAGCACCATATCTAAATGTTTACATTGGGGGTGCAAATCTATATTCACTACTCTAAAATCAGGTAGGGAAGACAGAGATTCTCAGTCCTCTGACAGCATCATGGCATTTTACAGAGTGAGCATGTGACTACTCAAGACTCCAGGTAGCACCCTGCTGATCTGAATCCCCAGATCTCACATATCCAGTGCTCTCAGAAGCCTATTTTCTAGATCTCAGCAGAAGCAAACCTACCAAGCCACATCTGAGAGGCCAAGGGAGAAAGGTAGTTGTGCTCACAGCTGGTAGTCTGGGCCCTTGTGAACTGGGTGTGGTGAGCCCCTTCAGGCTTTGAAAAGCACCCTTAAGCAACCAGATGAGAGGTAATGGAGGTATGTCACTCAGCAGCACCTTCTTCTGGTTCCTAAGGTGACATTTGATTAGCAGAACTGTCATTTAATTGAATTTAAATTGGAAGTTCCTGATTGAGCCCTAGACCAGAGCTACCCTGCAACCACCTGCCCCTCACTCCCCCTTCTTTAGATATGGGCCCTCTGATAAAGCTAGAGGGTCAGCTTCCTGCCTTCCCATTTGTCTTGGTAGAGTGAGTCTGTGTAATTGTTTAGTTTGCTCACAGAATAAACTAAGCTATAAAAATGTTGCTTGAGTAATGAGCAACTTTTTCTGATGTGCTCAGAGACACTCTTTGAACCAGAGACAGCACTATTTGGAAGACACCTGGACAAGCCAGAGTGAGATAATGGAGTACAGAAAGAAAAGCTAAATGAAGAAGAGTGAGCTTCAGAATCAGACAGAATTGGATTTAAATCATATCAAACTATTTTATAGGAACCTGAACTTAAGTTAATTAACCTCTCTGAGACTCAGTTTCTTCATCAATGTAGTGATGATAGAGATTATTGGTGGAAGCTGGCATAAGTGCTTAGTAGGTGTATAATCAATATCAGTCTGTTCTTTCCTTAATTCTTCCATTATTATGAGACCTTGAGAGATGGGGATGAGGCAAGGAATTTAGCATCAGAGGTTTCACTGAAAATGTGAATCTATTTTTTTTTTTTTAATTTTTTTTTCAACGTTTTTTATTTATTTTTGGGACAGAGAGAGACAGAGCATGAACGGGGGAGGGGCAGAGAGAGAGGGAGACACAGAATCGGAAACAGGCTCCAGGCTCTGAGCCATCAGCCCAGAGCCTGACGCGGGGCTCGAACTCACGGACCGCGAGATCGTGACCTGGCTGAAGTCGGACGCTTAACCGACTGCGCCACCCAGGCGCCCCTGAAAATGTGAATCTTAATTATTCCCTTGAATGAAGAGTAGGAACTGGCTTGGCAGGGGTTCTCTGTTGGTCTGTTTCTCTACACTCACCACCCTTTCCTCCTGTTCCCCCAGGGCATCTCCCCTTTCTATAGTGAATCTAAAAATAAAGAAGGATAAACTTCCTCTTTTACAAGACATCCAAGGGCAAAGAAGGAGACATTTCCTCTTTTTCAGGATCTCTGGGGCAATGCAGGAGAAACTTAGGTGGTCACCACTATGAGCAAGTGACTACAGTAAGTGAGCCAAACTCCATTACATAAGTTCACTTTACTGGGTCAACAAGTCTGCCATAAAGCCCAGCGCAGAGAGCCTAGAATTCAGCTCAGTCTAGAGGGTAAGAGTTTAATGAACACATACTCTCTCATTAACAATAGATTTAGATTAGATTTTAGTCTATGTGCTCTCATTCTCTGAGACCAGCCATGCAAAAAAGTGGCTGCCCCATCTTTAGAAAACAAACGTCCCAGGCTTTGGTGATAGAGCAGCTAAGAACCCAAGACAGGAAAGCCCCTGGTCAATGATGGGGAGGCTGCTTGACATGCATGCTTTTCAAAGAATTCAGTACCTTTCTCAGGGTAGGTTCTGCCTGAAATAAAACCTATTTCCCTCCAACAGCATTTCATATATGGTGCCTGTGAGCCTAAGAGTAAGTTTGCTCAGCAGGCAGACAGAAGAAAGAGACTAGAGAGGAATTCAGAGCTAATACCAACCAGACTAAAGTCACACTAAAAATTATGAGCTTAGGGACAGAATGCAGACCCTCAGCTTCTATATAGCTGAGATGAGGTACAAGGCTGCCAGCTTAAAACCCGATTTATTGGAATAATGAAGACTCAAAGTTTAAACACTCCTGCTTTGAGGCTACTTAGTAACAAATTCTGTAGTATTCAAAAGGCAAAGTGAATGTGTTTTAGTGTAGAATTAGCACTAGCTGCTATAACAAATAATTCCTAAAACATGATATCTCAAACACCGTAAGTTTATTTCTTGCTCACATAAAAGCCAAAATGGGTATTTCTAATGTGTGCATGGTGCTCTTTCAAACAATATTCAGGCTTCTTTCATCCTGTGGTTCCACTGTCTTCAACATATGACTCCAAATGGTGGAAAGGGAACAAACATAAGGTCACACATGTAAGCTTTCTGGGCCAGGTGGGAGGTGGTGCACATTTCCACTCACGTTGTTCACAAGGCTACATTCTACTGCAGAGGAGGCTGAAAAGTCTAGTCAAGCTTTGAACCAGGAAGAATAAATGTTTTCTGATTTGTTGCTTGATTACTGACCCAGAAAAAGAATGTGATTTTCAGAATGGATGAACTTTAAAAAGTATAATTATTTTCTTGATTGCCCTATAGACTGACCTCCTTTCTTTTTCTTTTCCAGTTAAACCTGAGGCTCCTTTTGACATAAGAGTCATCTATCGTGAGGGAGCAAATGACTTTCTGGTGACATTTAACACATCTCACTTACAAAAGAAGTATGTGAAAGAATTATTGCATGAGGTAGCCTATCGCCAGGAAAAACATGAAAATGACTGGATGGTATGTAGATCAACTACATTTATACATTAAAAATGCATAAAGATGACTGCATAAGTATATTGAATAAGTAAATTTCTATAAAATACATAAAATTATAATATATGTATATAAAATCATAAAATAAAAACTTCTTAATGTTATAAATTTTTTCATCCCAGAGGTACATTTACCTGGGGAGGGCCCCTTGCAATTTTGTGTTCAAAATATACCTTTTACTGTAAGAAGTTCCCCAAAGTATAAGAAATTCAGGTTTCACAAAACCTGGATCTTCTCTGGGCCATCCTGTTATAGCTCTCATTGTCATTGGAATGGTCTGGCCATCCCTGCAATCTATCTTGAGGAGAAGGTGGGAGAAAAGTAAAGTGTCCCAGGTTTTTAGGCTCCTCTGGGCTCACTGGCTTAAATTCTGTCCTATTTGTAACACATGGACAAAAACCAGATGATGGCTTATCTTTCTCACAGTGAAAAGAATGCCTATTTATACCCATGCTGTTCTCTTTTCTTAGGCCAGGATCAGCCTTCTTTGTTTGCAATATGCTGCTGTATAGTACTTACATAAGTGTAATGTCTACCCTAAAACAGTTCTACCCTCCTTCTACCACACAAACGAGGGTACCTTGGTCCTGTTCTCTTGAGTCTTCATTTGAAAATTGCACCAATGGAAAAGCAACTATAGTGGAGAAAGGAAACATTAAAATATATATATATATATATATATATTGTGGGGCTCAAACTCATCACCCCAAGATCAAGAGTTGCACACTCCTCCAACTGAGCCAGCCCAGAGCCCCAAGAAAAGAAGAATTTTGAATAAATGATACCAGGACAGTCAGTTAGCTGTTTGGGGAAATAATTAAGTTGAATGCCTAACTTAAAAAATAGAATAAAAAGATGATTTAAATAAATTATGTAAAAGTGAAACACTAAACAAGGTAGAAAAAATATAGGTAAATGCTTATGTAATCTTGAGATGAAGAAAAATATTCTAAGCATAAAAGCAGTAAAGAGAGAAAAAGACGGATACATATGAATATATAAAAATAAAGGCTTATAAATGTCACCACACATGATAATCAAAATTGTAAGGCAAATTAGATATTAGGATTAAATTGCCATACATACAACTGACAGATGGTTAATATCCTTCATATATAAAGAGGCCTTATAAATCATTAAGAAAAGGACAAATGTAACAACAGAAAAAAATAGCAAGAAACTTGGAAATGTCTCATAAAATAAGATATATGTAAATGCAATAAATATATGAAAACTAATAATCAAATAAGTATAAATGTAAATAACAGTGGAATATTAACTTTTTATCCATCAAATTGATAGTTTTTTCTTAAGGATAATGCACATTGCTGAAGAGACTGTTGTTCTCTATATTGCTATTTGCAATGTAGAATTGAATCTTTCTAGAGAGAAATTATTCCTGCTCACTTACCTTACCATTCCCTTGTATTTTCCTTTGGAATGTGAAAGAGGAGAAAAAGAGAAAAAAAAGAGAGAGAAATCGAAGTGTGGAAAGGAAGGTGGGGGCCTAGGAGTGATTTATATCCTCCTGGTATTGAAGAGTCCAGCTCACCTAAACAAAGACCCATGGTACTGTTGCCCTCCTTGACCACTGGTAGCATCATTTATGAGCTCACACATGCTCTTCTCTATGTCATATCTCCTTTTCCTAACAAGAAAAGGGCTTCATGACTAAAGTCACTTAACTTGAAATGATTGGGGGATCTAGGCAACACGTCTTTTTTGACCCTAAAAATATAATGACATGTTTTGCTCTTTAGCATGTGAACTTATCCAGTACAAAGCTGGCACTCCTACAGAGAAAGCTACAACCTGATGCAATGTATGAGATTAAAGTCCGATCCATTCCTAATCATGACTATTTTGAAGGCTTCTGGAGTGAATGGAGTCCAAGCTTCCACTTCAGAACTCCAGAGATCACAGGTGGGAAGTGACAGCAGAATCTTTGTCCCCTGCAGAGTGCTTTGCATGTTAAGGTGTGTGAACAAGAATGAGAGGCAGAAAGGTGAAAGGAACCCACATGTTAGAACTCCCCTGAGGGTATGTTTACACTGTCTTTGGAGAATGACCTGCCATCTTGGCCCCTCTTGTGAAGAATAAGGAAGTAGTGGGAATAGAACCCATAGTCATTGATCAAATGATATAGGCTGCCCTGGATTCCACTGACCCAGGTGTTCTTGGGAGCTGATAATAATTCTGAATAAAGTCCCCACCTATTACCTCCACTCTACCAATTTAGACTGGAATCCCAATGGCTGGTCTCTCAAAAGCTCCTCTAGGAGAACACCTTTGGTGATAGAAGATGAGCAGGTTAGTGCTGCTCATTCATGCCTCCTTTTCCAGAATAACAAAGGTATCCACATGGTCTAGGAAGTGAGAATGGCCATAAAAGCCAAAGAACATGGCTCACTCCACAGATACCTTCTCTTTGAAGTATGAGGGGAACTATTCTTGACATACCAACATCCCATTCTCAGACTGGAAGTTGATGAACCTCTGAGGTAGAGCATCCCCCTCCTGATTCCCCTGCTAGGTTTACTTCTCTTGATGGTAGATATTGGGGAAAGAGTACTGCTATCCTTAATGCTGGGCCACTTTTACATTTCAAATGACAGATGTTCTACACCTGGTCACTCACGTGAGTGCCACTTACTGAAGCCAAAATTCCTTGTGCGTAAAGTTAGTACATTATCCTGTTCACTGAAGGGCGACTTTGAAGAAATAGTAAATGGTCTCGAGTTACTAAATAAACTCAAAGCATACTGAAAGCCTCCCCAACTCCATGTTTAATGATTACTAACCAAGATCTTTCCTTGCATTCCAGGGAGGATGGATCCTATTTTACTAACTATTAGCATTCTGAGTTTCTTCTCTGTGTCTCTGATGGTCATCTTGGCCTGTGCATTATGGAAAAAAAGGTGAACTTTAATCAGTAGGATGGTTACATGGGGTCCCAGACAGTTGGAGCTCTAGCCTATTTATTGATGAGAAAACTACAAAGGGAAAAGACATTTCAGGAATTGTAGTGCCCAACATCCCTCCCCACCCTAAGGCACTGGTGAATTTCCACATTTAATTTCATAAGAGGTGAAAATACATAAATTAGACATAGGGCAAACCCTGCCCCCAAACTTTTTCTTCTAAAATAGTGGGAACCATGCCTCCAAAATGTCTGGGCAGCTGGGGGTACCCATGGAAAATACAGAATGTATTTGAAGTCTTGAATTTCAGCACACAAATTCATGGGACTTTTGCATTCTACCTCATGACAGAGCCCTGTCTGTTTCATTATGAAAATGATGCTTTTGACACATACCATCAAGTTATTAATGTTCTAGGAAGATGCCTTCAGCACAGTGCCACATGCTCTCATGATACTTTAATTTGTCTTTTTGTCTTTTTTAATGTTTATTTTTGAGAGAGAGAGAGAGCGAGCGAGTGGGTGAGGGGCAGAGACGGGGGGGACAGAGGATCTGAAGCAGGTTCTGTGCTGACAGCACAGAGCCTGATGCAGGGCTCCAACTCACAAACCATGAGATTATGACCTGACTGAAGTCGGATGCTCAACCAACTGAACCATCGAGGTGCCCCATGATACTCTAATTTCCCTGGGTGGCTTAGAAAATATTCCTCACTTCCACAAAAATCAGAGCAGAGGAGTTGCTATCAGTTAAGAGAAGGAGTAGGATGACAACACCTATATTAAGAGTAGAAGAGCCGGGGGAATGTTGGTTTCATAGCCACACCCTTGCCAAGCCTCACTGTTCCTCTTCTCCAGGGTTCTCTCCCAAAGGTGTTCACAGAGATCACTGACAATGACCCCTGGTCCAACCCCTCTGTGAATTAATAGGACACTGAGGTCCAGGGAAAGCAAGTCACTTGTCCAAGTTCACCCGCCTAGTTGTGGCTGAGGCAAGACTAGAAATCTGCTCTTCTGATTTCTGGCTCAGAATGGATGGAAAGGCCTATTGTGCATGCATGCTCCCTCACTGTTCATTTCATCTTTCTCAATGTCCTCTTATTTCAGAATTAAACCTATTGTGTGGCCCAGTCTCCCGGATCATAAGAAGACTCTGGAACAACTTTGCAAGAAACCAAAAAAGGTAAGTGCTTCTGGTGATTCTTTCACAATGTTGGAGGCATTCCAAAAGCCAAGAATAATATTGCAGGATAGGGAACAGTTGAACCGCAAGTGTTGGTCTTTTGTGCATCCCATAACTGCAAGATCCTAGCTGCAGCTCCCTGGATATAGAAAACTAAAATGAGATACAAGTCTCAGAAGTCTCCTGGGCTTTCATGGGGCTGGAGGGCATGGCCAGTCCCCTCAGAATGACATGTCAGAGTGCATCCAGTGGTAGAGTCAACTAGAACATGTGGGTAATTCTCTGACATTCTCTGGTAAACCCCTGTCAGAAAGTTTGTTACATCTTTCCCTGAACTGAACCTTTGCTGGTGTGTCTCTTTGGAGCACTCTTAATGCCTTCTCTCTTTTTTTGGTGTAGAATTTGAATGTGAGTTTCAATCCTGAAAGTTTCCTGGACTGCCAGATTCATAAGGTGGATGGCATTCAAGCTAGAGATGAAGCCGAAGGCTTTCTGCAAGACACTTCTCTGCCACAACCAGAGGAGTCTGAAAAGCAGAGGCTTGTAGGGGGTGTGCAGAGCCCCACCTGGCCATCTGAGCATGCAGTCATTACCCCAAAAACGTTCAGAGGAGATTCGCCCCTCGGATGCCTGGCTGGGAATGTCAGTATGTGTGAGGCCCTTGTGCTCCCATCTTCCAGACCCCCAGACTTCAGGGATGGTGGCAAGAATGGGCCTCATGTGTACCAGGGCCTGCTGCTTGTCCCTGGAACTACAAATGGCCCTGGGCCCACTCCATTTCCTTTCCAATCAGGAATCCTGACATTGAACCCAGCTGCCCAGGGACAACCCATTCTCACTTCCTTGGGATCGAGCCAGGAAGAAGCCTATGTCACCATGTCCAGTTTCTACCAAAACCAGTGAATTTTCAGAAACCCAGGACTGGAACCATGATGACTGACAAAGATGACTGAGCTCTGCCTACTCTTCCTCGAAGCACAAAGAAGACAGAATTAAGGCAAGCCCTCCGTATCATCTACAGGATTCAGAAGCATGGCTTGGATCACTCCTTTTCACTCCAGGGGCATTTGGCTTGAGACAGGAGCACTCTGCTTCAGGCAACCCAAATTGTTCCATTATTTAAGGAAAAAAAAAACCAGGAAAGAATGAAAGAAGGGATGGAGGAGAGAAGGGAGGGGGTAGGAAGGCAGGAAGAGGGCAAGGAAAGAGAGAGGAAAAGGAGAACAAGGATGATAGGTATCATTGTTAAGACTTACTATATACCAGTGGGCTCTACGTAGCTTGTCTCCCTACATCCTCATAGTAATCCCAGGCATTGGTACAATTATTATCATCGTTATTATTATTATTCTCTTTTTTAATAGATGATGGAATGGAGACTTGGAAGTATGAAGTAACTTGTCCATTTTGCTCCCCCCTCAGTGTGGGGTTTGATGGTCGGGAGTCTAACCATGGTTCCCCCAAAACATGCGCCTTCTCCTTGACTAGGGACTATCCTATTCTTGAGTGACAAACCCCACTAATAACAAATGGGGTGACTATGTCATTTATTGTCCAAACTGGGTCATCTTTGAAAGTGAAAGGAGGAGTTATAAATACTCATTCCAGGACAACAAGCATAAACCAGGAGTGTCCCAGACAGCGACATGGCCACCAAACTAAAAACACTGAGAAAGAAAGGGTCAGGTGATGTATGAACTACCATGGCCAGCCATGTCTACGAAAACTGAAGTTTGTTCCCCACGTATCCCATTTGATTCTGTTTTTCTGAAAAAGTAGAAGCCCAGGATTTCTGTTGTTAGTTATCGAGAGCGTGATTGTCTTGCTAATACCACCCGGCTGCATCCATCTGAAATAGAAGAACCTGTTGCCAACTCCAGACACAGGTGCATTTGAGCAATGAGCCAGGAATAACACTTCTCTGTGTGTAGAGACTGCCCCAATCCAAATGCATCCACAAATTGTCCTGAGTTTTATACCTGTGGATGTTTCCACAAGCTTCAGGGAGAAGAGTTACAAGCACATGCAGTGAGTGAGCTGACTGGGGCCATGTTCTTGAAGGTAAAGAACATGCATTTCTTGGTCTAGATGAATTTTTAGTGATGAGCTCAAACCAAGTCAAGGCAGCTGAGAAATCTCAGCTCAGAGGAGTGCTGCCAACACCCATCCCACAGCCCCCCAGACCATGGACAGATGCAGAACCACACAGAGCAGCAGAGGCACAGGAAGTAATGAAGGGCATAGTTCAGGGTTTTGTTTTGTTCAAGGGGTTGTTTCCGTTGTTTTTGTTTACATTTTACACCTTTTTGTCCTGTTTTTAGTTTTTGGGGGGCTAAGTGTTTTTAAGTTTTCAATTTTCTTGTTTGTTTTGTTTTGTGATATCTGTAAAGGGGGTTTTAAATTTTGGACTAAAATCATATCTGTTGGCTTTGAGGCCTAATGATAATAAGATCATTTACTCCTCTGTTGGCCATTGTACTTTCCAAATCCTTTTCTCTGATTCAGTAGTGATGAATATAATCTCTTATTCCCTTAGATTTGTTAGTGCTTTTGTGATTTTCAAAGCATTTCCCTAAGCATTATCCCTTTCATTTCCTTGGCAAGTATTCATGGAAAGCCTGCTATGTGCCAGTCACAGGGTTAGGTGAATAAAGTTGGGGACCCTGCCCTCATAGGGTGGAAAATCTGATAAAAGTGGCAACTTTGTAAACAAATGATCCAATAACACAAAGTGCTATAATAGAGGCATGTTCAGGGTGCCCAATTGCAGACAGTCAGGGAAAATGCCAGACAAGTGATATACATCTGTGTGGCGGGAAAGCAGAACCTACCTGGTGTGTCAGCCCTAGAAGACATTTTCCACCAGGTGGACATGTGTTCTTTACCTTTTGTAGAAATGGGAACTAGGTCTCAAAGAGGAGGTTATCACAGGAAATCCCATGCCAACCTGGGTGTCCTATACCTTATTCACAGAGGTCCTATGAGGTGTGTTGTTGTCATCTTTAACTTCTGGGGAAATTGGAACACAGAAACCTTACATGTTAATTCAGGACTGGAAGCCATAAGTTTGTTCCTCTGATATAATAGACAATCTCTTGAAGAAATAAGGAGATAAGTCTTGATACAGATCAAAGCCACCCCTGCTCTAAAATCCCATGTTTCAGTATTTTGGGGCACAGGTTATTATTTGAATTTAGTGTGTGAATGTCTGTCTGTTACTGGAGGGATTTAAAATCCATGTATTATACTCTTATAATCATAATTGCTGCTGATGCTTGATTTTATACTCAAGGACAAGGTATAATGTCAGATTGCAAGTTTGTTCCCACCAACCTCCTTTTGCATTTCATTAGGAAAGAAAAATTGGTCTCAGACACAATGCATAAGTCAGAGGTGTTAACTTCTAGTTCTGTAGAGCATGAAATGAGAACCAAGAAACAGGCAGCTGATTTGGGCAATTAAACAATCTTGGCTGGATCTAGGGAGCCCCTGGATTATTCGACTGATTTTCCACTAGCCTTTGCCTCTCCTGTCATTCCAGTTTCCACGGAAATTTCCTTCAGAAAAGCCAAGTAGAGGCTATTTCAGATGTGCATATTGTGTTTCCATAGCACTTCTGGAGAGGCTACAAGACGGAACCAGCAGGAAGGTGGTGAGAATATGTGGTCAAGACATCTGGAATGGTGCAGATCAGATGGCATTTGTGTCAGCTCAGTGGTTTTTTTCTGGGGTTTTTCTAAAAACTACCCATCATTCACTACAGTGAAGGTCTCTGATTTGACCATGTACCTCCCATATGCATTACAAACATTTTGCAGAGCTGCTAAGTATACAACTGTCCAACGTGTGTTACCATCTCATATTTAATTAAATGCTATGGAACTCTCTGTGCCTGTGCTTGTCTTCTGTGAAGAATAGGGACAGAATAGGCCACAGACCTCCTCAACCACTGAAAACATTCTGGTGTCACTTGCCGTCATTTTATATTTGGATTTTCAGAGGAACGTCACTCATCGATTAAGTAATTAATTCACAAGTTAATGAATTAAACAGCAATTTGTTGAGGATCTGCCTTGCCTTACTTTGTTCTGTGCTAGGCACTGGAGTTACAGGGATGAAATGTACTGTTCCCAGCTCACCATCACAGGGGGACAGAGACACATAGGGATAGTTCCAATGTCGTATCACTGCTTGCAGGCAAAGCATTATCAGGATTCTCAGTGTAAGCAATGGAAGCAAATTTAGGCTGATTTGTGCAGAAAAGGAATTTAATAAAGGCTACTAGAGTGCTCCCAGAATATCTGAGAATCGAACATGGAGTTCACAGAGCCTCCCCTTATCTCTACCACTGGCACATCCAGAAACTGAAAACAGCCTCCGCCATTGTCACCACCAACCCCAGAGCAGAGCGGGCAGCAACGTCCAGCAGCTTCACCTACTGGCCACCAGTTTAGAGGTAGAGCTGGAGCCTGTGGTTGATTAGAACTATGCCGAGCTCATGTGTCTGGGCCCTAGCAATGGGAAGCAGAGAAGAATATAGGTGGCATTTACATCTTCTCCAGTAAGAGGCTGTGCCTCATAGATTGGGGTGGTCCCCAAATATAGGAAGGACATTCTGCCGCTGGCTGAGAAAACAAACAAACAAACCAACCAGGAGAGGTAATGTGAAGGAAATCGCACTTGATGTGGCAAGACAGAGTAAGTAGGAATGTGCCAGATATAGGAGCCCAGAGGACATTTCCTAGCAGAGGAAACAATGCGCTCAAAGCCATGGAGCTGTGACAGAGCACTGGGGCATTTAAGGAGTTACAGCTACAATAGGTGATGTCTCCTTGTCAGCCTCAGTCGGGAACAGTAGGGCATTGATGGTTATTCCCAAAAGTCAGACACAGGGCACTTGTATAAAAAAATAATACATATATGCCTGGAACATTTTATTTTAATTAAAAACATTTGACTGTATGTCCATTCACCACCCTTTTGTAACAAGACCAAACCTTCTCCTTTGGGTTGTGGGTTGCTGACCATAGTTTCACCTTATCTTTCTTTGGTAACACACTGCAAAACATCAACTACTTTGTCTAGTTTTGCTTTCTTTAAAATGGATAAGGACTTTCAAACACCTACAAAAAAATCTAAGTGTAGATGCTTAAATTTTTAAAGGTATCCCTCAGCCTAATCTTGCACCATCATGTTATCAAGCATATGGGTAGCAATATTCTTTTTTTTTAATTTTTTTAATTTTTAATTTTTTTCAGTTAAAATTTTTTTTAGTTTATTTATTTTTTGAGAGAGATTGAGAGACAGAGAGAGAGAGAGAAAGAATCCTAAGCAGGCTCCGCACAGTCAGCACAGAGCCTGATGCAGGGCTCGAACACACGAACCCTAAGATCATGACCTGAGCTGAAATCAAGAGTTGGATGCTTAACCAACTGAACCACCCAGGTGCCCCTAGCAATATTCTTTCAACATGCCTTTGTCAAGTATTTTCAAACCATTGAAGATAGTTCTTATAGATCAGCATCAGACTTTCTTTGCATACTCATACTTTATCAGCTTCATAATGTGATTACAATAACAGGTTGAACTGGCCTAAATGAGTTTGGGACACGCAGGACTGACTTGGGTGAGTTTGTGTCTCACTTGGTGGGTACAGAGAGCACTGGAGGATAGCCTGCTGGCAGCCAAGTCTCAACATGGGTGTCAGTGTATCTCACAGAGAGAATGAATGAAGAGTGTTGCTGGTTCATTCAGCAGGTGGTCCGTTGGAAGCCATCCACAGGCACGAAGTCTACTGAGCAGTGGCTGAGATGGCATGTGGCACAATTGGTGGGGACCAGTGGTTAAGCATTTGACATGCCAGGCTTAGAAGTTTTGATTTAGCCTTCAGGGGGTGGGGGTACTTGGAAGGATTTCAATCAGGGGTGTGGCATAATAAATTTCATGTGTGTATCAGGGTTTATGGAGAAATCCTAGAGTACTTTATGCTTACCCCTCCTGTCACCACATTGATCTGCAATTACCTCATCTGACTCCCCTCTGGTCTTCTAAGCACTCTATGACTTATTGGGGTTTATGTCTGTTGTTAAACACAGCACCTAAGGTCTAGAAGGCACTTAACCATAAACATGGAATGAATGAATCAGCATGTTAGTGAATGATGCTATATTAGTGTGCTTCCTCACCATCATTCAGGATAGAATGATGCCAGGCTGGGATGCTCAGAGGCAGACACTGCATCCCTGAGTGAGCAGCACATCTGGGCAGCCACGTGTAAGGAGTCAGTTGCCTTCCCCATCCACAGTTACCTCCCCAGCTGCACTATTAACCACTGTAACCACAGAAATGGGGAAACAATAGGGTGAAGGAATTTTCCAAAGCTTCATTTCTGTGATGAATATCTGCATTTAATCTTGTTTATTCATTTATTTAGTTTATTTTAGATGCACACTGAAGTCTAATCTAACTTCTACCTTTTATTTGCTTGTGGCATTCATGTGGGATTTGTGTATAGTTCACAAGGAGGCAGCTGTTCAGGCAAAGAAAGTATGATGAGTAAAACTTGGTGGGTGGGAGGAATACGTTAACACTCCAGAAGCTACTGGTGAAAACCAAATGTGAAGCAAATGACCCGGGAAGCCCCTGAGGTTTGAAAAATAAAATTTCAGTGCTGAATTCTGCAGAAACACTTGAGTTGATCTGGTGGGCTCCTCAACTGTAAATTATTAGGGTCACTCCCTTTCTACTCTGGGTAAAGGTTTCTCAACAAGGAGAAGAGAACTCGCAGAGGCTGAGGACTTTTTCTATGACAAATTAGTTGCTGCAAAGTATAAATTGGACTAGCTATTAAACAAAAAAGATAAATAATCAGAAAATGTTTTAATATTAAGTTAAAGACACTTTTATCCACTGAGAAGAGTGAAATATTGCTTTTATAGCCTAAGGAATAATTTAATTAGATAAAAATCCAATAAATGCCCTATCACAAGACTGATAAATATGCTGTGCAGTCCCTTTTTTTACATATTAATAAAATTTCATGAATTAAGATGTGACATTGGCAATGTAGATTTAAGTGATGCTTAGGATTTATTTTTTAATTAAAAAAACAACTTTAGTAAAATAAAATAGAATATAAGCCAGAGTCATGCTCAATGGTGAAATATTAAGTACTCCATTAAACTTAGAGATAAAACAGCAGAAATTCCACTGTCACCACATTTAACATTGTTCTAGAAATGCTATCAAATGCAATTAGACAAGGAGAAAAAGAAAGAAACATAAATATTAAACAGGATTTTAATGTTTTATGAAACTATTTATTATTGGCAGATGAAATCATTGCATATTGCAAAACCCAAAGAGACCAAGCACAAAAAAAAACAATAACAAAAACAAAACAAAACACTAAAAGACACAAACACTTCATTAAGGTCTTTGATTATAATATTTACATATGTTGATATGTTTCTTTAAATCTTCACTGAATATTTATTACTAAACTAATACTTGCTTGTTCCTCAAAATTCAAGAAACACAGACATCTATAATATAGCAAGTAAAAGACCTCATTCCTCAACCCCACTACTCGGAAATAGTCATATTTCATAAATGATGTGTAGTCTTCTACGTCATATATATATATATATATATATATATATGCTATTATTCTAAATATCATGTGAAAAAATATATGTTTAAGAAGAGCCTGCACAATTCTGGAGAAGAAAAGAATCGAGAAGAGCCTATATGGGTGGTTGTGACATTTTATTCATTTTTTAGAGGCAATATAAATTACTTTCGTTATACATTTACAAGCCACAAAATGATAATAATTATCAGCACAAAAATTTGCAAGGGTATTACTTGCCTAGAAACTGCAGATATCCCTGGTTAGATTTTCCTTTTTCCTTTTAATTTTCTTTTTTCTTTTTTGTTTTGTTTTGTTTTGTTTTTTGACAATCAATGGAATAGATAGAAAACCTATGTGTCCAGATCCGTGTACTTAAAAAATTTTCATTTGCTTTTAATTAGTAGAGAAAGGTGCATTATTTAATAGAGATTAGAACAATACACTAGCCAATTTTAGATAAAGAGGAAAGAACTAACTGACTTCTTCTAAAATAAATCCAACGTAGATCAAAGATATAAATAATTTTTAGAATGAAAAATATGCTAGAAGACATGGGCAAATAATTTTATATTCTTTGGATGTAAAAAGCATTTCTAAAAAAGACATAAAACCCAGAAACCATAAAAGAAAAGGAATGATATATTTGCATATGTAAAATATAGAATGTTGGTAATTTTTATATTGTATTAAAAAAATCCACAACAAAAAGAAAAGATAAAAATAAACTGGAAAAATATAGTAACAATGTGACAAACTGCTAATAGCCTTAATATCTAAAGAGTCTTACGAATCAATAAGCAAAAAACAATCTAAGAGGAACATGAACAAGCACATGAGCTGCAGGTTCAAAGAAGAAGTGAAATTTATTCTAAAAATATGAAAATATGCTGGATCTCCTTCAGAATAAAAAAATTCACATAACATAATGAGGTAAATTTTTTACCTAAGAAATTGTGAAAATTAAAAATATTGCCAAACTTCAATGCGGGGAAAGGCATTTTCATATACTTTTGGTGTGAGTATAAATTAGTGCAAACTTTTAAGAGGGTGATTTGGAAATACATAGAAAAATGTAAATGGGTATATTCCAAAATTCCACTTTTTAAATGTTTATTTATTTATTTTTGACACACACACAGAGAGAGAGAAAGAGAGAGAAAGACAGAGAGAGAGAGAAGAGAGAATCTCAAGCAGGCTCCACGCTGTCAGCACAGAGCCCAACATAGGGCTTGAACTCACAAACCATGAGATCATGATCTGAGCTGAAATCAAGAGTCGGATGCTTAACCGACTGAACCACTCAGGCACTCCTCAAAATTCCACTTTTAAGAATTTTCTAAAGAAATAATCACAGAAAGGGCTCAAAAATTATGCACGAAAAATATCTATGCAGTACTTCTTCTAATGGAGAAAAATTGTAAATATTCTAAATAAAATATGGTATATCTATATTATAGAATATTAACAAAATCACTAAAAGAAATATGGCACATTTTTAGATAACTGATAAAGAAAAACATCTATGCCATTTTGTCAATGTTTCTAGAAAGAGGAAATTCTGCAGAGGCTCCACCTCCCTCTTACTCCTTCCCCCTCTCATTCCCACAATGAGAAACTACCAGATTGATCTGTGTATCTGTTAGCTATTGCTATATGGGTGCTTAGTAACAATCCATGCCAAAACTGAGTGGCTTCAAACAACATCATGTATTGTCACAAATTTTCCATTATGTGGGAGTTGAATGACCTAGGTTGGATTCTGCTGGGTGGTTCTACTAGTATTAGCTGGGAAGAGTTCAACATCAGCAACAGAACAGAAGTCAGCTGATTTAGGCTGGGTTCAGCTGGGAATACCACTGATCCGTGACTTTCCTATCTTTTTCTTGAGACAGAAAGGGAACTCAGGTTTATTCTTTTCATAGTAGAGGCACAAGAGAGCAAACAGAAACACAAAAACCTTTTGAGGCTTAAGCTCAGAATCAGCACACCTGTCACTTGCACCTCATCTTATTGGTCAAACAGGCCAAATGACCAAACCCAAGCTCAAGGAGTGAAAGAATACTTTCTTTTGTGTGGGAACTCTGAAACATAAGGTAAAGCATGCAGATAGGAAAGGGATGAAGAGTTGAGTCACTAATGCACCTCCTTCAGTCAGATATGAAGACAGATATAAGGCCACATTTACAGGAGAACACAAATGGCATCCCTATCTGAAGAAGCTCCCCTGTCCCATCCATACAGCAGCAGACCCAAAGATACTTTCTCTCCAGTCCTTAATGAAATGGCTTTTGTCTATACGTGTACTGGGAATCTTTAGGGAAGGAAAAGTCGTTGGCCAATAAAAGGGTTTCAATATTTATAGATCCTTTAATCTAATAACAAAAAATATAGCCATTTCTCACATAAATTGTTAAGCAAGAGGAAAAAAACACACACTTCCCTCCTAAGCACAAATTGTAATTTCTTCCCTTCAGTATGACTGACCCAGCTAAAGTCATGTGCACATCCTTAGATCAGTGCCAGTCACTAATGAATGCCATGCACTGACTGGCTTGGAAATGGCTCACTCTCTGGACCTGGGGATGAGATGGGAACCTGGACAAAATAGGGGTGAGAGGAAGGAAATAAAGGATGTTAAAGAAGCAAACAAAAGTGTCTACTACAAAATATATTTTTTAAAAAGTATATATAGACAGAGAAAGAAAATTAGAGTTAGAATACGCTCAGAAAAACTCTGAGGCAAAACTTGAAGGCAAAGCTCCAAAATGTTTTCAGTGGTTATTAATAAGGAGAAGAATGGAATGATAAATTACTATATAAAAGTAAGGGATTTTCCAATTACTACATTTGTCTTCTTTACCTTTTGGAAGGGAGTATATATGTTTTATTATCATAATAAAAATAATTAAAAGAATAAAATGTTTCTTAATATAATTCTTACTTGGAATTAAAACTTCCATTTCTTTCTTTAATGTTTAATTTTCTAGAATAACATTGATACTGATTTATTCAAGAAAAAAAATGAGATTCTACTGTTCCAGAGTCATCATCTGATTTCTTCCTTGTGTTATGGGTGACACAACAGTGAACTTCAAGATTTCCCTATCCTCCTATCTTTTAAATAATTACTGAATTCCAGTACAGTTCATTGAGCACCTCTTGTGTGCAAATTGCAGAGATAGATACTATGGAACAAGATGAAATTGTAACCAGGGCCCAAGGGTGCAAAAGAGCACCTGGCTCCAGGAATCCCAAATAGACCAGGTTTGGCCACTCATCACTGACAAAATCCAAAGGCAGAGAGATGAACAGTGGTGAAACAAGAAAGGAATTTATTTCAGTGAGGCCAGGAAGACAGAGGTCTGATGTCCCCAAGGCTGTCTCCAAAGTAAAAAAAAATACTTCTAGGTTTATATAAGGAAAATATGGAACAAAAGTTGATGGGTACATGTAGGTGAGAAGTAAAGGTCAGGTCAATCACTGCTTTGGGGTCAGTGATGTGGGGTCTTGCTAGCATCAGGGCAGTTATTGCTTGAAGATGTGGTTTTGGTTCCCATTATGGGATGCTTTTCCTGGCAGGTCTTTTGCCCGAGTTCAGAGATAAGCTGGAAAAAAAGAACCTAATTAGGTAGAAAGTACACATTGAGGTCAAAATGGAGGTAGCTAAAGTCCTATTTCAATATGACACATCTCTACGATTCACATCTCTTTATCCTATCTGCTTTACTATCCTGGTTGAAAAATCTCATAATTCTGCCAAAATGGTGTCCACGTAAATTTGTGCTTTCCTTTATTTGTGCTTGGCAGCATCTTTTCCCTTCCAATGACCTCCATGACTACTGCCAAATCTCCACCTCCCCGAGTCCCCCATTGAATCTCAGTCCTCCTCATTCCCAGCAGATGTTTTTGCCTTTGCTTTGAGAAAACTGGGCCATGACTCTTTTTCTTCTCTTTCTATTTCTATCTACAAGTTCCCAAATTCCCATAAATCCTTAACAACTGTTCTCCCAGTCAAAGGAGAAGATGCCCCTCTGTCAGTAGAAGACCAAATCAACCATTAAGTCCTTTATTCCATCTTTCCCTCCTACTCCAGAACTTTGCCCCTTCAGTCATCTGATATCTCTTGTACCTTTGCTTTTTTCTTTTTTTTTTTAATTTTTTTAAATTTTTTTTTAACGTTTTTATTTATTTTTGAGACAGACAGAGCATGAACGGGGGAGGGTCAGAGAGAGAGGGAGACGCAGAATCTGAAACAGGCTCCAGGCTCTGAGCAGTCAGCACAGAGCCCGACGCGGGGCTCGAACTCACATACCGCGAGATCATGACCTGAGCCTAAGTCGGACGCTTAACCGACTGAGCCACCCAGGCGCCCCTACCTTTGCTTTTTTCATTACATTCACTGGCTCTTCACCTTCAAGATTTTCCTATCCATCCAGACCAACACCCTGAACTTTAGAATCATGTCTAATAATTTGAACTTCCACAAGTAAATATATCATATGTCTTTTGTTCAAGGTTAAATCCCCAGCACCTAAGATATTACTCACTGATAATACTGAATATTTTCTCAGTAAATACTTGTTGGTTTAATGGATGAATATCCAACTTCCTGTTGGATTCCTCACTTAGATATCCACAGATCTCTCGAAAGTGAGCTCTTCATCTACCCCATTAGTAGCTTCTCAAAGTTGTCATTTCCCAAGTATGGTAGAGAAGCTGCCATAATTCAATGGACTTAAGAGACCTTGAAAAACAGTAGATGTCTCAAGGATAGCCTGTATGAGCTGAGATTATATCCTGCCCCTCCCCTGCATGCCAGATCTAAGAACCATAGAAAAACCTTAAGTGGAAGTCCCAGGAAAGACTTAAGCTACATTTTCTGCCAGCCATCTTGAATGGAGGAATGCTCCAAGCCTGAAAGTCTATTAGAGAAAATAAAGTAAAATTTCTTATACATCTGACTGGAAGACTGTGATATAAAGACACATATATACTCAGTAAAAGAGGAATAGAATAATGAAAGAGGAAGTCAATCTTGTCGGAAGATTGTGGAAAGCTTTGTAAAGACTTTATCTTTTGAATTGGGCCTTGAGATTTGAGCCAGTTTAGCAAAGAATCACTCAGCTTGTTACGCTGCTTCAACCCCAACTGAGTGTACTGAAAATCAATTCTGGTACTAACCACTCAGAGTTAGGACAGGCCCCTCAAGTGATAGAGGACAGTCTCCAACAAGAATGCTCTTACTTCAGATGTTTACTTCTTACTTCAGGGCTGTTCGCACATCAGTATTAGTCAGAGTTCTCCAGAGAAACAGAACCAATAGTGTGTGTTAATGTAGGCTGGGGGAGGGGGGAGGGGGCGGTGGAGAGGAGACAAAGAGAGAGACAGAGAGGGAACTATATATAGATTTATTTTAAGAAAGTGGTTCACATGATTGTGAGGGCTGGAAAGTCCATAGAGCAAGCTGGCAAGCTGGCATCAGGTAAGAGTTGATGAAGTCTTAAGTCTGAATTCTGTGAGGCAGGCTACAAATTCAGGCAGGATTTTTATATTACAGCCTTGAGTTTATAGCCACTTGGTTCAAAATGCAGGTTCCTATGACACCCTCAGTTTCAGTAAGTCACTAGCATGACTCCAGAACTCAGAAAAGCATTATGCTTACTGACAATTACAGTTTCATTATAAAGAAAGCAAATCAGGAGGATAAAGAGACATGTAAGGCAAAGTCTGAGAGGAAATGCAGAGTGCTCTCTTCTCTTCTTCTGAAATCATGGGATGTCACACTCCCAGCAAATCAATATGTTCACCAACCAGCAAGTGCCACTGAGACTCAGTATTAAGAGTTTTTATTGGAGTTCCTTATGTGGGCATGCTTGATTAAATCATTGTCTGTGAAACTGAACTCAGTCTCCAGAACCCCTCCCCTTTTCAGAGGTGGGCTGGCCCAAAGTTCTAACTCTTTCATCATATGGTACAGCTTTCTGGTGAGCAGTCCCCATCCTGAAACTGTCTAGGTGTTCACTCTGGGTCACCTTGTTAACATAACAAAGACATGCTCTCACTCAGGAAATTTTAGAAGCTCATGCTCCAAGAACCCAGGACAAACACCAGAGAAATTCTTTATGAGAGCACACTGTATAACCAAAGCATGGAAAACATGAAGGATGTGATGGGACAGATGTCTGTAAATATATAGGTCAGGACAAATAAGGGAGGCCTTAAATGCCATGCCAAGATATCTTAACTTTTAAATGGGCTTGGGGAGTTACTGAACATCTTTAAGAAATGAAGTGATATGGGTGAACCTGAGGCTTAGGAAAAATCATCTTGGTATCAATGTGAAGGGTGGAGGAAAAGGTAAAAGACTGCAGGCAAGGACTTATCTGGGGACCATTCTGAGTTTGAGGTAAGAGGAACTGAACATGTACAGTGGAGAAGGAGAGAAGGGACACCCTAAAATATAATCAGATGACTCTAAAAAGTGATGCAAAATAATAACACACACTTCTACATAGCTTACTTACCTGGCATCAGGTAAAGTTCTAAGTGCTTTCCATATATTAACTCATTTAATCCTCATCCTGTGGTGTAGTTACTATTATCTCCACTTAACAGGTGAGGAAACTGAGGTTTGAGAAGTCAAGGAATTTGCCCAAGATTATACAGCTCGTAATCCACACAGAGTCAGATTTTAAACCATGCAGACTGGTTCTGGCATTTGAACTCTTAACCATCTTTATTCTGCCTCTTGGAAAGAGAGGGAACAAAGATCCTGGGATTTCTTGCTCATGTAGCTGAAGACGCAGACTGAGATAGAAGCATCCTTGGTGTAAGTAGAAGATGGTGGGGGGAGGTTAATGGAGGGCATGGAAAGGAGTAATGAATTTTATTTTGGATCTGATAGTTTCAAGTGAAAGTAAGGAACATGTGCAAACATCTACTACCTGCACTCCTGCAACCAAAAAAAGTAAGATCTCCCCTCCTACCATTTTTAGCAGCTGGTATTATATGTTAGGGCTAATATCTTAATGATATCCTGATTTTTAACTCTACGTGATTCTAAAACTGTTCCCTACAATTTCTATCTGTAATAACAGTCCACTTTAATTATCAATATATAACACTTGCAAACCCCAAAACCTTCCCATGATTTATTAAATCAAGATGATTATTCTGCTGAATTATCTACAGATAAGATCATTCTCTTACGATTTAATTTTCCCCTCCAATATGAAACAAGAAAATTGCCTCAGTGTTGTCTTAGCACGAATTTCAAGGTCAGGAATAGAGCCATAAAAGCCCAAGTGACAAGACTCGCTAAGGGGGAAATCATTACCAGATACGGTTGTAGAAGTTGTTTTCTTGGTTGTTAACATGGTTAAAGATAGAAAGACCTCCATTCCATACTCCTTCAACCTGGAAAATATTATTCCACATGGGTTACTGAGACCACCAAGCATGCCTCCCTAAGAAAATGGAAGGCAATGGGGACTGCTGTTTTAAGTGGCAGAGACAGCTAGTAGTCCACTAAAATTTGTATTGACCTTATGTTAGATATATTTTCACCAGCAAGGAGATTCCCTGACCAGGACTACACTTCCCAGCCTCCCCTGCATTTCTATGTAATCATGTGACTAGTTATCATCAAATGAAATGTCAGCAGAAGAGAGGGTGTCCCTTCCAGACCACAGCTTTTCAGAAAGTTGTTCAGTCTCCTCTATACACTCTTGTTCTTCAGGCACATGAATATCATTGACTACAAAACCCTGGAAAAACAGCCGAACTACAAGATGGAGGAATCTTGCAACCCAGAATCACTACACAGAGGAAAGCTGCTCATCGACCACAAACAGCTGGTACATAATACTGCTTCATGAATGAAAACTAAATACCCATTGTTTGAACTTTTAGAAATTTTAGAGTTTGTTTTCCACATCAAACATTACCCTAACATGCCATAGTAGTTGAATGGCTTGGCATTCCAGTTTTAGCAACGATTGCTATGAGCTTGCTCAGTGTAGTCCCTCTTGAGCAACGACCTACTCTCGGTGGACTGACACATTCAGATCCTCGAAGCTGGAAGGCTGTGGGACTCAGCCCTGGGCTGTGAGAAATTCTCCAATTAGAATGTCACCACACAAGGTCTCTTGGAAGTGCTATTTCTCTCCTACACATGCCTGCGAGGCACATACATTTTCTTGATGCTTCCTTCATATTTTCAGAAGTTCAAGACAAAGAAAGGATGGCTCAGCAGTCAAAAATCACAAATTATGATGGCCAACTAGAGATGGAAAAATAATAAACCATAAGTACTGGAAATATACAGGCTGGTGTCTCTATCCATTGTAACTTGAAGTGTTACCTGAAAACCAGAGGCATCAATATCACAGAGAAGCTTGTTAACAGGTTAAAGTTTGAACCCCAATCCAGCCTTCTGAAATAGCATCAGCATTTTAACAAGAGTCTCCGGTGATTTGGGTACTCATTAAAGTTCGAGAAGTGGAGCACCTGGGTAGTCAGTTGGTTGAGTGTCTGACTCTTGGTTTAGGCTTAGGTAGTGACCTCATGGTTTGTGAGTTTGAGCCCTATGTTGGTCTCTGTACTGACAGGGCAAAGCCTGCTTAGGATTCTTTCTCTTCCTCTCTCTCTCTCTCCCTCCCCCACTTGCACTCTCTCTTTCTCCCAAAATAAAGAAGTATTTAAAAAAAAATTTTTTTTAAGTTTGAGAAGCACAGCATCAGCCTTTCCTCTCCTCTCCCACTTCATTTCTTCATCTTTTCAAGGTGAAGAGCCTGTGGTTATATGAGTAATCAATTCTCAGCCACTTTTGTTTCCCGAGAAGCAGATATTAGAGGAAGAGAAATGGGTCCAGAAACCTGGTATCACCTAAATGTAGGTTCCAAAGATGAATTCCCAAAACATTTTCAAAGTCCTCCTCATCAATTTACCTTAAAGCTCCAGAAAGTCTCCAAGGCTTCTTATAAGCCCATCGATTTCCCTGTGCACTGCTTTTCATCCTAATAGGCCAACCCAGGAAGTGATCCCACTCCATGAAAACCCAGCCTTCAACTAAGAGGGCCAACTGAGCTCACCCTCCATTTGTCCCCAGAATCACTTATGTCCCCGTTCATTCATGTGTGGGAATTTGATGACTTTAAATCCCTGGATCAAAATATGAAAATAGGGGGGTAAAAAAGCCACTAAATTTCAGAATAAAATAAATTTTATTTGTATTCACCAAGAGACACATTAAAATAAGTAAGCTCAGGATATTTTACACAGTCAGATGTTCCTCCAATCCTTTTATCATCACCTCCTGCTAAAGACTCCAAAGACAACAAATAAGTGAAAGTTGGGGAACCACCTACATGTACACCTATAAGAGAAACAACTATAACAAGAAATACATGATTTCACCTAAGAACCACTTTCCAGCCTCACTCCATGGCTTCCTTTCTTCCTTCTGTTCTTCCTTTCTTTCTGATTTAAATATATATCCTAGGCATTTAAGAATATGAATATGTTCCAGGCAATTAAGTAAGATGACTGAAGATCTATTGCTTTTCATAGGCTAGCTTTTTCAGAAACTTCAGTTTATATCTTATCAAAAATCTATAGCAGTGGACTTCTTTCAAAGTCATTCCACTCTCTGAGAGTCCATGATTTCCAAAAGAATTAATAGACAGTGTCATAATCTCCAGGATTTTGTCATCATTAAAATGAAATAGGCGTCGGTGTCAATAGAAGCACTAACACCAGCGTAATAGTTCAAAAATTCTTCTTTTGAAACCTGGTTGGGGGGGAGCGGATAAAGCAAGGGGAAAAGAAGGAAATTGTGTCAAAACATGTGAGTCTTAGTAGAGCATTTTACATTCTCCCTGAAATGTTTTCTATTGAGTCTGAATTGCCATTGGCAATCAAGAAACTCAGGTAATTGGGGATCAGGGTACTTGGTTTTCCTTTCCCCTCTAAGGTGGGGCATTTGCAAGATTTGCCAGCCCACTGGCCATCATTTTTTTGCATTAAGATAAAAAATGTTTGGAACTGTGCTATCCAGTAGCCACTAGTCACATATGGCTTTTAAATTTAAATTAGTTAAAATTAAACATAATGAAAAATTGAATTCCTCAGTTGAACTAGCCACATTTAAACTGCTCAGTAGCCATATGTGGCTAGTGGCTGACATCTTGGAGAGCACAGATGTAGAATATTTCCATCATCACAGAAGTTTCTATGAGAAAGCACTACTTTAGAGCATTATTTGTATGATTGTACCTGTGATTATTATTAGTACATTAGGATAGAGAAATTTACAGCATAAATGCACAGATAAAAAGCTCTTTAGGGAAAGTTTAGGCTGATCACATAAGTAAGGATAGAACTAGAGAGTGGGGGCACTTTCCAGGATCCTTGGTCACCCAGGAATCCATGATGCCTGGTATTCAATAGCAGAGGGCAAGGAACTAGCCATATAAGAAGTGCTAGAAGGCCAATTTCTCAATTTGGTCAGGATACATGTTAGCATTTCATAGTTGGCCCTGTGCCTCCTATAATGGGAAACGAGAAAGTAAAAGAGCAGGAATCAGCCCCTAGGTTCCATTTCTCTCTCATCCCTCTTAACCACCCCCATTCCTCAATACCAACACATAGAGTAATTCTATTGCCCGCAGTCCTAGGGGCACCACTCAGAGGCTGAGCATTGTGGGAACTTGCTTGGCCCACTAGATAGAAGTAGTCCAACCCTGCAAGAAAATGAATGTTAACATAAAATTTTCAAACTCTCATTCTTGGCTGTCAAAATAATGTGGGTTTTTTTTTTTGGGGGGGGGGGTGGATTACATTTTGTTCTTTTAAAAACATGAGCAAGTACAGTTTGAACAGGGCCTCATCATTTTCAAAGAATAAACTCCATAACCTGAAATTGAAATATCACACACATAACATTTTTAAATGATCCAAAAGCACCATCTAGGAAGTAAACTTTTAAAGAAGCATGATATGTAACATGTTAGCTAATTAAGAAGAAATAGATTTTAGAAAGACCTTAAAACAGAAATAAAAACTAGATGAACTCTTTTAGTACAAGGGTAGTTAATGTTTTCCAGCCTTAAATTGAAGAAATTCTATTAAATCAGAATCATGTTAATGGCAAGGCACGGTATGATAAAATAACAATGACAAAGTTGGTATTATATATTTAAACCATATCTAATTTTGTAACTCAAAAACTTCTCAATTTCTGATTCCTTGAAGTAATATCCTAACTATTGCTTTTATGACAAATTCTTACTTTCAATGTATATGTAGCTTACTACTATAAGCATGTATAACTTTTTAAACAAAATATTTTAAAATTTATAGCATAAATGTCATGGAAATTGTGCCTTATAAAACATTGTTTTTTCAGCTTCAATTTCTATTTAAAATACAATCAGGATAGGATTTACATATAGGAATGCCTCAATATCTAGAAAATAGTTTGTGTTACGTACAGTTGCATAAATAAAGCTTTGCCATCAAACAATTGGCCTAGGACGGTTTTGAGATATGTGGGAACTTTTTAGGACTAGCCTACTAATGGCATTCATATGCAAATAGATCTCTCCAAGTACCTATAAAACACACATGAATGTAGGTAGGCACAGCTCCTATAATCTTTATATACTGACCTGCTCATTCTCTTTAGTATAGATGAAACAAAAGTAAATTTTCATTCAAACCCTATCTAAATGAACTCAATTAGCAAAGCTTAAATTAATGGTGATTTATGGTATTTACTGTGCAGCTTCAAAGATAATCTTAAATAAATGAATGCTGAATGATATTGCTAAATGAGATTTGAGGCATGACTAAGTATGCAATCTGTGGAACAGAATTTAATTTCCAGTCCCCCTTGGAAACTAAAAGAATGATCTGGGTCTCATTAAGTCAGTGCCTGACGTTTGGTAATGCCTTGCATTTCTGTTGCACTTTATCCCATCAAGGTGGAAGTGCTTTGGGGCTCCCTATAACCGTGGCAAGAGCAAACTACTCTGCCATCTGTCATTTTCTCTCAATTATGGGTCCCTTTCCTGCTCTAAGGCTCTCTCCGAGCACTGATTGTCATCAGTTCCGCATGTGGCCTAAGTGTTTCTAGGAGACAAGCAACTCAAACCTTTCAAATTGAAGATCAAGATGTTCCCAGAATCAATACCAGTGTCTGAGCGCCAAATTTTAAGGTTGGTAAAAAAAAAAAAAAAAAGAAAGAAAGAAAAAGTAACTCAAGTCTTTCATGACAGGATTACAAGCTACATACTCAGGTCTGGCTTCAAATTTCAGGTGCTTGAGCTCTGAGTCACAAGGTCCATCTTAAATTTATTATGGGACCTAGAGCAGAATGAAACTGGAGATGAATGATAGTTACATGGGCAGCGTAATGGGTATGACCCTGTGCATATCTTGGCTATCTGCCACTTGACCCCATGTTGGGAGTGAGAGTGGGAACAGGAAACCCACGGTGCTCACAGGAACTTTGGTGAAACAGAAATTGCATCACCCGTGTTCAATGGCTGTTAGGATTTGTGTAACACTCCAGAGAAACCATAAATAAATTCCACTTATGAAGAGGAAGAAGAATCTAGAACAAAAGAAAATAGACCATTACATTAGGAGATTTTTCTTTCCCTGATACAATATACCTTTCTGGTAGTTGCCAGGTCCATTATCAAAACCTCAGCTAATGGTTGGTGGCTCATAGTTTCAGTGTCTTGCACTCCTAATGAACACCTTCCACTCTATTCTGCTGAGGGAAGATACTGGCTTTGGCGAAGCAGGTGTGAAAATAAAACAAGAAGGTCATGCTATTCTCAGAGAGGAAGAGCTGCTTCACCACAACCTCTCACCGCACCAACTGAGGTGGCAAAAGAACTCTTCTCACACAGCAGTGTTCTCAGAACCCCCATCAATCATTTGTTTATGTTTCTTCCAACAGATTTCACCCGTCATCTGTTTTACAAGACATAATTTTAAGGTATTCATTTAGTGAGCTTTTTTATGAGAAGAAAAGAACCGGCTATCTCCATCAAGGTTATATAGTTTCCACATCAGCGACCCGGAAGAGTAGGATCATGCTTAGAGACATTGGCTTTCAAAAGGATCAATTATATGAAGATAACATTATATGACAACCTATCAGATCCTTGGCCCCTTTGTTTTTCCTTGAATCATAAGCATTTCTGAAATGTAAAACTTTGCTGCTTCTTTCAACAAGCTCTTGATTTAAAAGAACAGCCTATAATTTCCAAGAAAGCCATTCTATGGACTGAACTGAGAAATTGGAACTGCCATGATTCTCTATGCCCCAGAGAGTTGTGCATAAATCCAAAAGGGTATAGTGCTCAGAGGTGTTAGTAGAATTTCATGAAAGGGGAGCAGAAGGGCACCCACACACCAGCCAAAAATGCATTTGGTTAATTTCATCTCTCCACTTGATTAAACATCAGCAGAACAAATTCCATCTGTTGGGTGCCTAAAGAGGCTTGAATCATTACCTGCTTGTACTCTTGTGGCTCAGTGAGGCAATCCACACTGGCCAAGAGAAGTGAAAGGCAGACACAATGGTCTGCTTCCAAGAACAGAAGAGTATTTTCCTGACATTGTCTTGATAGATTGTCTACATTCAACAAATTTACTACATGCTCTACAACACACTGCCATATAAAGGGCTGCAACTGTCTTGGCTTCAGTGCCTATGCTTCCTCTCTGATATCTTAGCTCTGGGCTATTAGTTTGGTTTGAAAGCCAGTGGTTTTATTTACATTCATTCTAGCTCCTTCCTCTATCCCCACAGCCTAGAATATAACAGGGCACATAGCAGTGACTCAATACATATTTACCAGTGGGATGTATTCAATCTAACACTGTGATGTGACAAAGCCAATCTACAGCCTACTTGGGGGGGGGGGGGCAGCTCTGCCTTAGAAAGCTGCTACTAGGGTATGAAGTGTTACTCCATGCTGCCACCAAACCACCAACAGCCATACATCAGCCTCCAGGGTGCCATTTGGGTCTGGGAAGAAAAATTCTATCAAGGTTTGAATGTCTATGAATGTCAGAAAATTAGCCGTGCAGAATGACAGGAGGAATTCTGCCTTAGACTACGACACCAACGTTTCTTGAATTACTCACCTGTGCTTCTGAAGGGAACTCAGGCAGGATGTGAACCAGCCCTTGAAGAGAGGCTGAGTTAGAGTCACCCCTCCCTTCCTCCTTAGGGTTGCCTTTAGGGGGAGCTAGAACCCAGATACAGTACTGATATTGGCGGCTTATTCTGAACAATCACGATTCTCAGAATATTCACATACACTGTTTCTGTTTCAGGAGAAGCTACTAAATTCACCCTCTTATCTTTGGCTTGTATGTTTACTTGCTCTCTGGGGTTCAGACCCAACAGGTAAGGTGCTCCTACGGGTTATTTTGGAGATTTTTTTATCGTGTTTTATCTTCTGACCTCGGTACTTACTTTTTAATTTGCAAATGGGAGTAAAATTTAAATTGTGAAAGTCAAATAAACAAAAACTACATCCAGAAAAGTATTAGCAAATGATTTTTCTTAAATGATTCTTCTCTGTTCCTCCCACTGCTACCAGAAGGAATAGAGTTAAATAATGAGTTAAATTTATAATACAGTCAAATTTATAATAATCGAGTTAAATTTCTGACTAGGCCAGAAATCACAGAGAAGGCTCAAAATAGGAGTGGAGTGATCCTTGATGATCAACTTGCTAGATCTTGTTTACAGGGGTGGAGGGAGGAGGGGGGTAGGGGAGAGGCTCTTGGGGGAATCCTCACTTTTGGACCCACAACCTGACCTGCTAGAAGAGAGATAACTGAATGTGACCAAACAGACTGTGAGGCACGTGTTATCTAAAATCTGAGAGCATGGCCTGTGCCCCATTTAGACAGGAAGTAAAAATATGACTGGGGGAGACGAAGCTGATAGCTATGGCCTAGCCCTTGTTCAGAATCACATGCTAACTCTATGTCCCCAGTTAAGCAGAGGTATGAGTCATTCCTAGAATCAAAGACACAGATCTATCTAGAGCAGTAGGCTTGAAACTGCCCATGGCCAGGAAACCAGGAACCTCTCCTTAGCCACGACTGGCAAAGTACAGGTTACAGAAAACATGGATATTTTTCTTATACAGCCCATCACAATTTCTACTGGATTTCTGCCTCATTTCTACATATTTCTTCATAATACTTGGCATCTTTCAGCCTTCCAGTCTTTATATAAGCCTAGATAATAAGTCCAGTGGAAAACCAAACTTGTGTAATTAATTTCTGAAAAACTAGCTTCCCAAAATTTGGGGGTGCTCCCATCCTCAAGAAAAAGGTCACTTCTCCAGTCTGTCATCAGAGTCTGTGGGAGTTTAGCTTCTAGACAACAAGCAAACTACCATGATTCTCATCTGGAAACACCTGCTCTAAACACAAATTTTAAATCAAAGTGTATCGTGATCTAGACTTCCAAGTCTGTGAGATAAAAGTAAATAAGTGAATTAGTACAAAATATGGCAAGTGTGCTTGACCCTAATTCTAGAGCCACTTAAATACATGGGATCTTAACTATTATCCCAATGCATGCCCCCAAGCCAGGGGATGAGTACAGCCAGGGACAGAGGAGACAAAAAAGGATGGCCCTGATAACAAGGCAGGTGGTTATTACCTCCAGCATCACAGCCAAAGGGCTGATCACTGTGTTTTTATCTCTGACCCCAGACACAGAACACATAGAAGGAGAGTGATAGTTTCAACATCTATTTCCTAACAGCTGAAGCTGCCTTTGCTTCGAAGTCTTTCATGGGGAGATTCTTGCACATTGACGATATAAAGCCAAAGCTTAGGGCTGGAAGGAGAATACTTTGGGCCATAAAGTGTCAAGATGGAACACACTCTTTGGAGTAGGCCTGTGACCCTTGTCTATGTCATACCCCACCCTCTTGTGATGGTGGGAATGTCAACATCATTGGCCCATGGCAGGGAGAGGGGAGATGAACGTTCCACCGGACAAAGGTTTGATGATATAATCTGCTCACTCACTAAACAAGAGGTCCCCCATAAAATCTGAGAGCACAGCCCAGCCTCAAATTTTAACCACAGGGATGGTCCTAGCTCTACTGCTCAAGGAAATGGCCTCCCATCTCACAGAAGCTTTAGATGACCCAAAAATGTCATTCTAATCTATTCACCACACCAAGGCTTCCCTAAACCACGGGCAGAGAAACTCAAGATTCAGGTATAAAAATTGAGGCTAATGTGTGTTCTCTTCTGGTACCCAATTTGTAACTGAAGCTCTTAAAGTCAGGGGGGTGCCTGGGTGGCTCAGTCAGTTAGACATCTGATTCTTGGTTTCAGCTCAGGTCATGATCTCACAGTTCATGAGTTTGAGCCCCTCATCTGTCTCCTCTGCGATGACAGCATGGAGTCTGCTTGGGATTGTCTCTCTCTCCCTGTCTCTCTCTGCCCCTCCCCCATTCATGTGTGCTTGTGAGCTCTCTCTCTCTCTCCCTCTCTCTGTCTCTCTCTTGCCAAATAAATAAATAAACTTAAAGAAAATTTACAGTCAGTCATAAAAACAGATGAATTCTCACACCTAGAAATAGACCATCTAAAAGGATGTGGAGAAAGACTGTGGGTGTGTGAGTGGGAATTATAATTAAAATACTCAAACTTTTATTAATGGCCAAGGAAGGCACCTAATGTTTATTAGACACATGTATGTATCCTAGAGCCTGGCTCTAAGAGCTTTCCAAATCTTATTTTAATTAATTCCTATATTAGAGCTAAGGAAACAGTTTCAGAGAAGTTAAGTCACAGCTAACTACATAGTGTCATGCCTGCCCTAGAAAATGCAGTGTGTGTTGACAGGGAAGAATCACTGGGATGAACATGAAATCCAGTGTGATCCTGGTTTGGGGCTGATGTTTAATCATTTGGAGCCATGTGGCTGCACCCAATGCCCTGGTCCCCAGATCCTACATTTAGAGCTTCCAGGCAGTTCTCATCATGATGATGAAATACACATCAGTGTCAATGGATGCGCTCACCCCTGCATAGTAGTTCATAAACTCCTCGGGGGTCACCTGCAATGGAAAAGTCAGAAACAAAAACATAACTTTGCTTCCCACCACTTCAATGGAAGCATATTTCTAGTACCTGTAAATGGGAGGGGAACTTTGGTCAAGGAAGCTTTTTAATGACACAGATTAAGAATAGATCTCAGACAAGAGCAGAGTCAAGCTGAGGATGGCCTTGATGGGTGGCAGAGGGGAAGATGAATAGAAAATCTTGAAAATTTCCACACCAACCTAAATGGAAAGTGAAACATAGGTTCTCGCCTCTCTTTAAGAGCGGGAACCCATCTGTTCGGATCAGTGAGACTGAAATTCAGAGCAAGAAACAAGTTTCTTTAGCTGTAGTTAGTACAGGCTTTCTGTGACACATGAGAAACAACATGGCATGCCCTGGGGTCGAGGCAAGTAATGTGTTACCTTTTAGAAAGTGGAATTCTGTCCTGTGGATAAAGAAATAGATTTATAGTTAAATCCTCCTTAACTTCATGCTTTTTTAAGATAGAAATTACTCATTCAAGGCACAAAGTGAGTGAAAAAAGATGCCCCTCCTCCATGCCCCCTCACACTAGCCTGGGTTCTCTCCATCCTGTTCTTAGAACTGTCTCTTTGGTATAGCAACCAATGTGTTTTCCCAGGCTAGATTTTATATCACTTTACTGCTAGAAAGAAGAAACAGGTATCAATCTTATTTTTTAATAGCTGTCGGTGATATGTACACTGCAATTTAACCATAGTAGCTGACAGGATTAGTTGACTCAGAGAAGGAATTGTCTTCCTGTTGGAAGGATCTCTGTGAGCAATCAGTGTAACCCAAAGTACAGCCCTGCTTCCATGGGAGGACACAGACACAACAACAATGGCTGGGAAATTTGTTGTTCTCTAGTTAGCCCTCAATTAAAAATTTTTTTAACATTTATTTATTTTTGAGAGACAGAGAGCTTGCGGCGAGCACAAGAGGGGGAGGGGCAGAGAGAGAGGGAGACACAGAATGCAAAGCAGGCTCCAGGCTCTGAGTTGTCAGCACAGAGCGCCATGCGGGGCTCAAACTCACAAGCCTTGAGATCATGACCTGAGCCAAAGTCGGCCCCTTAACCAACTGAGCCACTGAGGCACCCCTAGTCAGCCCTCAATTTTAAATGTCATGAAAGATTAAAAACATCAAAAAGTGAAATCCATAAATAATTCAAAACCCCCCTTCCAGAGTGCCTACTTATGTCTTCTAATAATCATATGAGCTGATCAACCCACTTGCCTTTTTTACTGTAATCATAAGTGAACAGAGAAAAAAAAAAGTCAGGGGACGAAATTTCTCTCCCTGTACTTACCCCCCACCCCACCACCCACAAAATAGTAAAAAGCAGAAGGAAGAAAGTCGTTGGACTGAACTAATAGTTGAGCTGGGCTTTTCGATGGTCTAGAAGTAGAAATAAATATGTGCATAGCTTTTGTTAAAATTAGAATACCATTAGTGTTCTCCTTTCTTCAATTTCTTTACTTATGTCCTCCTTTGCATTTCCCAGTTATCCAGCATTAAACCTTCCAGAAGTCAGATTACATAAAACCAGACATCAGAGCTAATATATTTGATCATTTCAGAAAAGGCCATCAGTTATTCTTAGTGAAGTGTTTGCTTGTTTCCTGAGACTCAATTTATACTCAGAATAGCCTGAATGACAAATCCTATAATTTCCCCAAGTTTTCCCTCATTGTAGTAAATTAATTTTCAGTCATAATAACTACTCCTACTTAATTATTTTGTTTGACATTAGTAAAAAGGGAGAGAATGGACACCTCTGCTCTTGGATCAGCCTCTTGACGATGCTACCGTGAATTGACAAAATATTCGTTATATAATGGAGAAGGTCCTGAATGGGAGCATTGGAAATATTTGAGTCATGGTACAGAACACAGTACCTTTTTCTCTGTTTCAGACTGATTAGAAAAATCATAAAATAAGTTTAGGTTATTTATATACACTCAGTAATGTATTTAAAATATTTTTAATTATTAAAAAATTTCTATATGAGAGAAGACTGTAAGACCCATATTTACTCAAAGGCAAATCTACTTCTGACATCTAAAAAATATATTTGTAATTGTAAAATAACATATATAAATGAAAACTTCCAAACCTAGATATTAAAAAAAGGAAGAAGTGGAGCACCCCAGTGACACAGTGGGTTAAGAGTCTAACTCTTGATTTTGACTCAGGTCATGATCTCACAGTTCGTGAGTTTGAGCCCCGTGTTGGGCTCTGCACTGCCAGTGCTTGGAATTCTCTGTCTTCTTCTCTCTCTGCCCCTCCCCTGCTCACACGCTCTCTCTTTCTCTCTCTGTCAAAGTAAATAAACATTTTAAAAAATTAAAAAAAAAAATAAAAAAGTAAGAAATGAAAATCTCACCCAACTAGGGTGGGTTTTAGGGATAGAATTAGAGTGAGGAAGGTTCACTTCATACATGATTTGGTTGCTTTCATACCTCTATCCATATGGCTTCTGGTGCACAGAGGGCTCTGAGGATGGGGTGTGAGGATTATTAACACAGGATCCATTACATCAAAATCCATGACTGCTACAAACTCAGGAGTTTTTATGACTACCTGAGAACTTAGCCCAAACTATTACAAGTTCACAAATATCAGCATCATAAGGAGTATGCTAAATTTATTGGCTTACTCTAAATTCTGTCTTATTTGGATATCCGCTACATTTTTTAGCCATATATGAGTGGACTGGCTTCAAGCATAGCTAGCTATGCTTCACCATAAGAAATCTTAATGTATAAAACAACTCAATTTGGAAAAGCTCACTTAAGGACTAATTCTTCTCTTTATAAAAGAATTTATTGTGGAGTTTGTTTACATCAATAGTTCTTTGTGTGTTTAAAATATGATTCAATGAACAAAAGTTTGAATTCCACATCACTTTCCAAAAATATTTTCATTATGTATTTTAAGACCTTTAGTACTATATCCAGTAGATAAGTAGTCAATAAATGATCCAGCTCCATAATTATGCCAAATGAGGTTCATGTGCATATTATATGTAGTAATTAAAAAGTACTTCTGAATCTTTTAGAGACAATGATCTCAAATATGAATGGGAATAAGAGCCACCTGGGGTACTTACTAAAACTGTAAATCCTTGATCCCCACCCAAAAATAATCAGATTCTGTAGTTCTGCAGTACAGTCAGCAATGTACATTATTAATACGTAGCCTGGATGATGATCATGCACAGTCAGCTGGATATTAACACAGTGTCTGTGATAGTCAGGTGATAGCAAATGCTGTAACTACTAAAAACCCCAATGACCTTTATGAGTATTTGAGAACTTAAGATGGCTTGTTAAAGTAAATGTCAAAAGGGACAGAAGTGGGAACTTTAAATCAGCTGAATCATAACTGGCTACTTTGACTTGGGGTAGAGAAAAGAGCAACTGAGGTTTCCCCTGGCAACGAGGAGAAGGAACCACCTGCAGAGAGGAGGCAAGTACACCCTGGGATCTCATGTAGAGGCGGGCTAATTTGGGGAAATGGCAGTTGACTATTTTTCCACTGCCATTTCAGAGATCAAAGACCAGCAATGTTGGAAGAAAACATATGGTTTGGTTCTGTTACTTCTGTCCCTAAGCATTAGGCTCCCCTGAGAATCTAGCCCCCCCCCCCCCCCCCCGCCCTTTTTTTAATCCACCTCTCTAATCCTTCAACTAAAATGAAGGGTATTTCTCTGTCCCCAACAGGAAAATATCAGTAGGAAGGAAAGAAAAGTTGCCTTACTACTCCCCTAACCCCTTGCTAATTAGACTCACTATGAAGTTTTATGGAAAAAGTTGGGAGAAACTCCCTTAAGAAAGGGAAGCCTTGCTTCCTATTCCTATCATTAATATCTTTTCTTCCTGCCCAGTGCCCCACTACTCCTTCCTGTGTGACACAGGGGTTCCGAGTAACCCTTCCCAGGCGTCTGCTGGTGCTGACTGTGGACCAAGTAGAACACTCCCTTCCCCATCATCAGGGCCTTTAGGACACCTAAGACCAGAACTGGTTCTGAGTTCAAAAGCCCACTTAAGCCTGTTGATAAAAGACAGATGACATTGTCATCTCAGCCTGGGGAGACAACATCACAGTTGCAGAGATGTAATTCCTTACCCTACCAAGCTATGTGTTCATAACTTGAAGATACCATTAATGGAGATCAGGTGTTTTTAAGTTCACTATAGTTTAGAAATGCAAGTTAATCTCAAGCCTACTCAAGACAAAATTGAAGTAAATTCTGTTATCTGGCATTCCCTTTGCTGAAAGCTTCCCTTAAATGGCATTTCCACACAGCAAAGTGTGATAACAAATGATACTGTAAGGATGAGTGTGAAAAGCACTTCAATATCTTGAAATACCTTGTGAATCATGTTCCAAAAAATTAAACCATGGTTTCATTTTGAAGTTAAATAGGCTTTACCCTAGTCGAGTTCATTGGAATATGGCTGGCTAAGTATGGTAAACATAAGGAACTGTGCAATGGAGTGTTAAATCAAAATATTGTGTTCTTCAAATGATGGGTATTTAGCTATATGTGGGCCTCTCACCAATATATATATCACATATATATCATATATCACACACACATATATCATCACTTTAGTTGCCGACTTTCTAAATAGTCTCTAAGGAGATATTTTACTCCTATTTATAATGAATATGCTATAAGTACTTTTTAAGGCTTTGGACCTATTTCCTAATTTCAATGACAAATTCAACAGAAGAAACTTCACTTAGGTTAAGCTCTTTTACTTACCAATCCATCCTTGTCATAGGGTGAATCAAAGTTATCCAGAAACTTCCTGAATACTTGTTCTTCGGACCATTCTCCATTTTGGTACTTAGGATGGTGTTTCGCATTATACACTTCACGAAGATCTTCAATCGTTATAACTCCATCTCCGGTCTTGTCTAACTTCCTAAAAGCTTGCATAATTACCTCTTTCCTGGCTCTAGACATTGGAGGCTAGATAAATAGAAAAAAAAAAAAAACACAAACACAGACAACACAAGCAAATGAGCTTTTTTTTGTAAGATATATGATGAAATATCTGATTCCTTTCAGTGGTATGAAATTGTGTGCTGTTAAATGACATGCATTATGGTTACTCCAAAAAGTCCCTAAACCTGTTATCAATCTCCTTCCCATCTCCTCCACAGCACAGTGACAACTTCTGAAAACAAAACCTCAAAATAACCAACCCAAACCACGTGAAAGCCAAACTCAGAAGATACACTGATTCATGAGGCCACTTACTCTTAATGTGAGAAGAAATTCATTGAAGTCTATTGTTCCATTTCCATCTTTATCAAACCTCCGGAAGAGCTCTTCTGCCTCTTCCTTTTCCATGACTACAGCATAATCATTTAGTCCTTTCAAAAATTCTTTGAAATCAAGGGTCCGGTTGTTATTGTCATCCATAATTCGAAACACTCTGAAGAAAATGCACACACACATACACACACACACAGGAAAGAAAAGAACATAGAATAAGATGTAAGCACAAAGATTTAAAAATAAACCACTCTCAACGTTATTCAAAGTAAAATACAGAAGCCCTAGATTCTTGTCTGTACCCTCCTTCCAAAATTGGAGAGCCTCTTCCCAGAATCTCATAAAAGGAAAACCTTAAAAGAAAATGTACTATGTGATTCTAATTCTATGACATTCTGCAAAAGGCAAAACTATACATACAATAAAAAGAAAAAGGAAGGAAGGAAGAGAATAGGTGGAGCAACAGGGAATTTTTAGGACCGTGAAACTATTCTCTATGATGGTGGATACATGATATACTTGCTAAAGCCCAAACTATAATGGTGGATACATGACATACTTGCTAAAGTCCATAGAACTGTAGACTACAAAGAATAAAATTTAATGTATACAAACTTTAAAATAACTAGGAGGTCAGGGGATCCCAGGAAGGAATGCACAGTGACAAGAGAACTCAACTGTATTACAAAAGTTTGAAACAACCTCACTGAAAGGGGGTAGAGGGGGAGCCGTGGAGTATGAAGGTGCTGACTTAAGTAGCTGTGGAGATGGGAGTCTGTAGGACTAAAGGCAAAAGGAACTGCACATAAGCACTGGACTCTAGTTGATAATAATATTTCCCATGGAGATTTGAGTTAACAATTCTGACATTGCTATAAGGTATACTGGAATTGAACAATTAAGTAAATAGATGGCAGATGGTGGGAGCCAGATTTATCACTGTTGAAATGGGAATTTATAGATAAGCGAGGGGAGGAGGCTAAATGGTCGGATGCATGTGGTAATGGGCTAGAGTTGGAGACATTAGTATGAACTCATGCTTAGCTTAATATAAACACAGATGATTACATATAAAATTATCTATAGATTGTACATATATTTACACATATGCTTTCTTCTTCTGTCAGCTAAGAGAACCTAGAAGTAACACCCCAGTAACAACAAGCACATCTAGAGCCTAGATCTTGATTTCTAATGCAATTATCCAATAAAAAGAATGGGGCTTCTCGGAGAAATGTCTGATTCTAGGACTGGGACACGAAATACGCAAGATGAGCTTGGAGTATCTTGTACAGAAAGTAAGGAAGCACTCAAAACAAACAAATAAAAAAACTTAACAATGATGGGGATATGTCAAAGGGACATAGGAGCCAACTGAAAGAGCTTCTAAAGCTCAATTTTCTAGAGTTTGAGCAATAAAATAGTGTTAAATTGTAACACAAAGTATAGAATAAATATCCATGAGTCCATATGGGTTTAAATAAATGATTAAATAAATAAATAAATATTATTTAGAAAAGACAAATTTCCCTTGAGTAGAATTCCAAATAAATTATGCACATACGCTCTGTCCTCAAGGAGGGAAGCATACTCCCCACTTCCTAAGTGTGGCTTTGCATGGAGACTTCCTTCCTTCCAGTCCAGTACGGAATGGGGTTGGGGAGGAATGGTAACTTTACATGGGAAAAGCCAGACAAACACTACCTCAGCCAGGTGATCAAGGTCAATACCAATACTGATAAATCATGTTGACAGTATGTATCCTTGACATCATGTGACGAAAATGGCACTTTACTTTTGTGGTCCCATAAAGAGGAAAACTAGGGAGCACCTTCCACTTGAGTTGAGGAGAGATTGAGGGAAGGGAAAAACTAGTAAAGGGGCCAAGGCAGAGCACACAGTGGAGCAAAAGGCCAAGGATGAGCCAATAGACTGGCTCACAGTGGAAGGGCTAGGAGGGGTTGGGGGGTGGGTAGGCAGCAAGAGGGACTCAACTGAGTGGGCCAGTGAGTGGGACAGAGGGCAGTGTTCCTGAGGGGTTTGCACCACAGACAATGACATGGCTCCAGGATGAAAGACGTGGAGGTTGTAGGTTGGGGTGATACAGTATTGAAGAGAAATGGGCTAGTCTTCTCACTGGACTGTGACTGCCTGGCCACCAGGGTCACATACCCACAGCCTGGGCTTCTGACAGAGCCAGGCTTAGTCTGAGAATTTGAGACTATTAAAAGTGATGTCCCCAATGCTCAGTAAGTTCCTCGCTGTAAGTGAAGCTGTCTATAACCTCCACATGTGAGGTCGGATGCCCCTGCTGCGGTGCCCTGTATTTCTCTAACCTACAACATCACCACGGAGATTCTGGTTTTTGTGACAGTCAATTTCCTAAGTCTAAGTCCTGCCTGGGGCCTGGAGAAGCCTTGTTCACCCACAAACATACAAACACCTGGCCCATGGCAGGCATTCCATGCAGTCTGTTAAAAAGAGATCCTGCCAGTTGGAGGCTTACAATCTCTTTTTCCTTGGGTTTCCTGGTCCTGAGGACTTCTCACACTCTCAGAGGGCCAGAGGACAGGTCCTATGGAGTTGGGAGAAGCCCACTGGCAGTGAATATCCCACAGGCAATTCCAGTGCCCCCTGGAGGTCAGCAAGATGTGACTGCCTGAAAGCAACTTCCTCCCTCTTCCAAGCTCGCTTCCATTGTCAGTTTCTAGCAGAGTCCCTCTCCGCATCCTGCTGGGTGTCGCTGGGACCTGGGTACGCCTCTCTCTTCACTTCAAGTTGTCCCAGGGGCTGTGCTCTCATCTCAGACACAGCCTTGCTGAATCTGGGACTAAGACCCAAAAACGGTCACAAGATGCTTTAGAGATCAAGTCTTCCAAACTACATTTTACAAATAGGGAACTGAGACCCTAGGAGAATAAGACTCGGTCAAGGTCACACAGCCAGTATTAGCCTCACCTGGCAGTGTCCTTCCTCCCCATGGCCGGGACCCTACCTGCCAAGACCTTTGATGCCTGCAGAGCCCCTGGCCAGGCACTGCAGTCGGAGTCTTTCAATGGGATCGGTGGCCGTGGTGAGCTTCCTCTTGGACTGGATCGCCATCTCTCGATCATGACGTGCCGTGCCCGCCATCTGACAGAAGAGTTCACAGCACATTAGCAGAGCTCGGCCTCTCACCTGCTTCTGGGCTACGGGGTGACAGCAGCCTCTCCAAGGAACGGCCTCGAACCTCTCAGAATTCCCAACTTTCATTTAGACCAACTATGTGCTCAGCATATTTCTTACTTACTTGTTTAGTCCAGAGAACATCTGATTTCTCCAGCCTGGACAACAGTTATAAATAAACAGCTTTTCCTAGATACACTTTCATATAGTTGAAACCCTCCTCCTGCCATAAAATAAAAAGTCTCACTTCCCTTTACTCTCCTTTTTGAGTCAACCCTATATGCTTTATTCTCTTATTTAGCATTCTACATGTTCCCCTTTGACTCCACATTTAATATTCTCATCTTTGGTCTAAATATTAACTATTATTGTTTCTGTCTTGACTGAGATTCTCAACACTGAATGATCCCTGCCAGGAACCAGCATGTTTTGATTAACAGACTAGTGTCCATTAACACCTAGATTCTGAGGACAGAAAAGGGTAAATAGACACTAACTGTCTCCTGACAAATAGACATAATATTTATTTTTCTGCAGTTTGGCTTTTGTGATTTAAATATTCAGGAAGAGAAGAATGTGTGCAGTGAAGCATTCTCTCCTGAGAGGTCTCTGGCCACATACAGACTCCTGCAGTGGGGCTGGAGTTTTCAAAACCTGCACAAGAGTGGAAAGCATACTGGCCTGGGAGCCTGGAGACGTGGCCCCAGGGATGTCTGAGCAAATCTCAGGGTCTCTGGTTTCTCCTCCTCTGTCAAATGGAAGGATTGGATTAAACGATCTGAAAGTTCCTCCCTATTCCAAAACAACTAATCATCTTACGAGCTCACTGACCAATGTAAATGAGGAACTCTAGAAAGTATTTTTTTTAATGTGAATTGTGAATGAAGGAGCAAGATGGTTGAAGGCTATGCAAACACAGCATTCAAGATGCAGAAAGATGGTGTTAGAATGGATCTGCCCTTGGCTTAAGGGCCCCCCATCCCTGGCCAAGTGCTGATATTTCTCCTGAGCGCCACGTTAGGAGGGGATTCTTGTCATCAGAGAAGACAACTCTCAGATAAACGCTCTCTAAAGCTGTTCCTCTCCAATACAAGCTATAAATTCTCCCCAAAAAAGACCATATTGTTTAACTTTGGAGGGAGGGAAGCTCAGACTGAAAACAGACCAGAAGAGGTAAGTCAGGGATGCGCGTGCCTGACTGCCTCATTTCCTACAGCACCTCCTAAGAGCCATCTTATGGGTTCCCTCCGCCTTGACCTGCATTCTAATTCACACTATATAAATGCAAATGTGAGTGATTCTTCTCAGTTCTCTTGGACACCAGGGCAAGAAGGAGGCCTTTGCCTGTTAGGTCGTGGCCTCTATTCCACATTAAGAAGAAATTGCTCTGACCAAAGGTATGTGGATCCTTCTTTGCTCCCTCCAGCACCAGAGGTACAGGTGTGCCAGAATTCCAGATGACCACACGCCACACTTTTGGAGACCTCCCTCTCAGCTCCTGAGGAGCTTTTACCCAGAGTGTTCAGACTCTACTCCAACAATCTCATCCACAGCCCAAATCAACTGCCTTCCTGGCAGCATTCGTGTTCCTCAAACCTGCATTTTCTTGTTACTATTTTGTCACCTGATGTCAAGCTGACGACCCCAGGAGCTTGTTCCCAGCTTCTGGCCCTAACGCCACCCCCACAGAGTGCTCCAGACACTATCAGAATCTCCTCTTTCTGTACAAAAACATCAGTTCACTCCAGCCACCTCCTGCTCCCTTGCACATCCTCTCCTGAGGTACCTCTTAGTCCTGACCAGAGGCTGCTGGTGGTACCGGCCCCAGCCTCACCCCGCCTCCCTCTACTGGAGCAGGAAAGCAGCAACCCCGTGCCCTCCTCATTCTTAGACCCACCTCAGGGTCTGCTCTTTCCGGACCTGGTGTCCTTCCTGCCTCTGCCCCTTCCTCCGTACTACCTGCCCAGTGGCTCCCAGCCGCTCACCTCCCCCTCCGCATTTCCACTACTTCTCCCCTGCCTCTTTCACCCTACCCTACCCTCCCTGGTTTACCACACCAGCCACGGCAGCAGGGAGGAGGGGAATGGAGAGACATACAGGCTACAAACCAGTAGTGGGAGAAAGTGAGATCCAGCTCCCGTGTGTGTGAGACGGCAAGAGAAAGAACCCACGTGGGACCCTATTTACACACCTTCAAGATAAAATAAATAACATCAATCCTAACATTTATTCTGCCCCCACTATGAGATAAGCATGTGCCCAGTCCTCATGAAAACCCTAGGAGCTGAATTGAAAACAGAAACTCAAACAAATACACATATGTCATATTCACAGCAGCATTATTCACAATAGCCAAAAGGTAGAAACAACCCAAATGTCCATCTACAAACAAACAGATGAACAAAAGGTGGTTCAACTTGTCCCAGGCCACCAAGTTTCAAATGCACTATTTCCACGTGACCCCAGATTTAGGATCATAGTAACAGTGCATTATCATGAGCTGTTTCCACACTACTGCCTACTCCTTTTGTGTAATAAGTGTAAACTTGACAAACGTGAGAAGAATCTCCTCACTCACTAATTCAACAGATATTTGTTGGGTAGATAGTGTTGGTCAGGTCTGCTAGGTGCTATGAACCTGAAGATGAACAAAGTTCTGTCCCTGTTCCTAGGGAGTCCAGACTTCCCTAGTGGGTAGAGAAAGGGAGGTACACATGGATTACTATGGGATAGTGAGAAGAGTACAATATTAATGCCTAAACAGAGAGCCACAGGAATTGGGGAAGTAGCCTGAGATGTGGGCATCAGGGGGTGAATAGCAATTTGACAGGCAGAGAGTGGGACAAAGCCACTAATGAGAGAGGAGACTACGTACAAAGGCAAGAGAGTAAAAGCATACCACAGAATATTATTCAGTCATAAAAAGGAATGAGGTACTGACACGTGCTACAATGTGGGGGAATGTCAAAAACAGCACACTAAGTGAAAGAAGCCAGATACAAAATGTCACACGATTGTACGATTCCATTCATTTGAAATATCCAGAATAGTCAAATGCGTAGAGACAGAACACCGACTGGTCGCGGCCAAGGCCTGGGGGAAGGCGGCAATGGGGAGTGACTGCTTAATAGGTATGGGCTTTAATGTTTTGTAACTCGATATGGGTGGTGGTTGCACAACATTATGAATGTACAGTATATTTTTAAATGACTAATTTCATGTTATATAAATTTTATCTCAATTAAAAAAAACCCTATTAGCTAATCATAACTATGATTTCTATTTCATAAAGCAAGTGGGGAGCAGTCGGTGTGGCTCCCAGGAATTCACACACCATGCGAGACCCTGAGTGACGGCCCCGGGTCCTGACCTCTGTCAGCAGACTAGGGAACTAAGGCGCGGGCTGGTAAAGCAACTTGCCCCAAAGTGTTGGCTCATACCCAAACATAGATCTTCTGACTTTCATGCAGACCTCTTTCAACTTCACCACCTTTGTGAAATAATATAAAAGAACCTCAAAGAACAGTTTGATGGAACCCACTCATAGGAGAGCAGGGTAGAGTCCAGGAAAACACCCTGCTGTTTCTATCTCCTGTGCCTAACTGGACACAGTGACCATACTAACAGTTACCTCTGGAGTCGAATTTGATATATTCAGGAAAAAAAAAACCACAAATTCTCTCCCGCCATCATACTTGAAATATCCATATTAAGCATTCTCTTTCATCATTTATTTACACATTTCATGGACAGTTAATAGGCTTTGTGTGCTGTTTTCAGGGCACCAGTGCTGTAAAGGAAGGATTACTCTGACAAGCAAGCCCTTGAATAGCACAGAATCCTAAATTTGAGTACTGAAGTCACATAGTTAAGCAAGGCAGGAAACAGGTTTGGTAAGAACTGGGGGCTTTCAAAGAAGGCACGGATCTGGGAGGGTCTTGGGGAAGAAGAGAGACACTCAGGGCTTCCATAGGCCTGGGCCAGAGTCTGTCCCCAAACGTGTGTCACCAACATCACAGCGTGGCACAAAGCGTGTCCCTGACTGCAGGAGACCCTTCTGGAGCCTCGAAAAGCAGGCATGGGGACAACAGAGGAGGCCCAGCCTTGCCAGGGCATCAGGATCCCTCCTGATGCACGTGGCCGCAACGCCACCTGGTGTTGGCCCTGCACACTTCCCTGGGTCAGGTACACTTGGTCCATTGTGCCACCAAATGTTTAGTAAGGGCTTAGTTAAGAGTAGGGCACTGGGTTAGACTGTGGAACAGGGAGTAAGAAACACAGTGCTTCCGGGAGTGGGAATTGGCAGGGAGCAACCCACTACTCAGCCACAATAAATCAGAAGGGGGTGCTAACCCTGAAGACTTCTCAGAGGAGGTGATGTTTAAGCTTTCATCCTAAAGGAAAGAGTAGTCATCCAGCCCAAGGTCGTACGGGGTGGAAGAAGGAAGGACACTGGGCATTTTCCAAGTACCAAGGCCAAAGCGAAAGAGAAAACGGTATAAATACAGAAACACAAGTATTGTAGTATGACTGATGAAGGGTGGGTGGGTGGTAAGGTGAAGCATTGTGGCAAAAGGGAGGGGATGTGGGAAGTGGAAAGTCGGAAAAAGATGAAACTGGGCAAGTAAGCAGGCACCAGATCACAAGGAGCCTGGAACACCATGCTGGGCAGTTTGGATCCTGTACTGAGAGCAACAGAAGATCACAAAGAGCTTCAATGAGGGGGTGACAGTTTGCAACGTCAAAGAGCTCTCTGGTTCAGTGTGGACAATGGATGGGAAGGTGGCACAGGCTGGGGATGATCAGGTGAGAGGTCATGCTGACTGGATGGAGATATTGGCAGCAGGGAAGAGAAAGGTAAAGAGATCTGAGATGGAGAGTACATGAATGTACAGTCTGAAGGAGAGAGAGGGCTCAGCTGTGGCAGCCAGAGCGCCTGCTGACAGCTCCTCACCACCACCCCACCCCCACTGGCTGGTGAGGAGGAACACGCACAGAGCAAAAGGATGCAGAGTCCTGGAGACATGGGGCACTGGCTGAGTGGAGCCACCAGCAGCAAAGCCAAAGGAGACTTTGCAGCAATGGTCACCAGGTCTTCTCACACTGTAACTAGTTAAGGCTCCTTCATCCCACTGTCCTGGTGCACAGCTGCCTGTCACTGCCAGAGCACTCTTCTTGGAATGCAAGAATCATTATGGGACAGGATGTGGAAAGCTAAAAATGCATGGAGGTCTGTCTCTTCATGATTCTCAATGAAAGTCTTCTTTGCTGAGTTCAGGGGCAGATTTAAGTTGAACCTTTATGGGGGAAAAACAAAAAAACCACCACCACCTCTCAAGCCCCAGACTGTGGTCTTTGGTGTCCTCTAGTGGCAATAAGCTGAATTACATCACCCTGTGTGTCTGTCTCTCTGTGTCTGTCTCTCTTTAGTGGCAATAAGCTGAATTACATATTTCTCTCACTTCTCTCTCTGTCTCATGAACCTACACCCCAACAATCTGCAACACAGAGGTAGATCTCAAAACCAAAGAGACAGCCCCAGGGATCACTTATTCAAACATCCATCAAGAGAAAGCACCAAGATCTTCCATATCCTCTGATGCAAAAATCCAAAGGAAATGTCTCACTCCACTCTCTAAAGAACACTATCCTCTCTGTTTTCTGTGACACTACACTTCTTGTTTTCATCTCTCAGGAAAAGGGTGGTTATATGAAGGAGCAGAGGGAGCTGAAGCAGGTTTAGTCAGCTTGGGTAAACTTTAGAGAGCAGAGTTAGCCTGTAAGAGTTGAGACAGAATTAGGGAAACAGGAAGGCCTTGTAAACACAGGAGGGGGAGCACAGGGGAGGTGGGCCACGTACTGAGGAGAAGGAACGGCAGCAGCCCGGCCTCGCCAGGCTAGGCAGGGATGTGCACTACGATGGGTGGGCCTGGTTTTGCCTGGACAGTCCTTCTTTGCACCCTAGTGCTCGGGGTGCTGGGACAGGGGGACAGTGTGTGCCTTGAGGAAACTGTCCTACTGAGAAAGTCACACAAGCCCGCCCCGTGAGAACAGCAACTGCCAGCAAAGCCATCCAATCTTTCCAAAGACCTCTCCTGCCTCTTTATGCTATCAAGCCCATTTTCCCCACAGCCAGGCCATGTGATGAGTTTTGCCTTAAAAGCATTTTTAGGAATTTATGTCACTGTTAAATACCTGTGCCATTACATTAACCATTTCAGTAGCAAGGGTCCTAGGGTTGCTATAATAGCTCCTTGTGATTTTAAACACTCTTCTATTCAGAGAAAAGAGTAAGGCAAAGAAAAGAGTAGGTAGCTGCTGCTAAAACATTAGGGTTCCAAGCTCATTTTTAAGAGGTGGGAGTCATACTTCCCTTCTCTACAGCTCACATCCAAGCCAAACCTTTCCCCATCTGCCAGCTCAGATGTGACCCTGTACCTAAGGGCCATCCCCATGGGGATGGAGGGCATGCAGTGGTTTTTACCCTTTCTCTACTTGGGAACAGGAAGTAAGACTGAAATTTTAATTTTGACTCAGTGCATCTTTTAATACTTGAAATGTCATCCAGGGGTGGAGCGAGACATACAACAGATCATGTTTGAAGGTCATGGTTGGGAAAAATTAAACTATCTCTATTGACTCCAGTCCATTCAATAAATTAATTATTGCTGTGTGGTAGATGGCAAAAAGCTGTGGTCCCTCAAGAGGTTTTCCCCACAGAAAATGTTCCTCTGGAATAAACATTAGATCCCAGTGCTCAGAGCAGTGTAGCAGGTGGCTAGGATGTGCTTCCTCTGAGACTGAAATGAAAGACTCAGGCGATATGAAGAAAGACATAGTTTTTGCAGTAGAATATTGGGAACCACCCCGCTCCAGGCATAATCACAGGTGTGTGTCAGTGTCATTGACATCCTGGGAGATCCTTCATTGAACCCATCTGAGCTCAATTCAACTAAACAGACCCTTGGCACCTCTGGCTATGCAAGGGACTGTGCTAATTCTGCAGGTGAGGTAGAGCTGTAGTTCCATTCAGGTGTGATTTCACCCACCCTGCCCACCCAGCCCCTGACCCCAGGGACACTTGACAAGGTTTGGAGACATTTTGGGTTGTCGTGAGGGGTACTACTGGAATCTCACGCGTGGAGGCCGGAGATGCTAAATATCCTACAATGCACAGGAAAGCCCTCGACAACCAAGAATTCTCTAGTCCAGAAGGCCAATAGTACTGAGGCTGAGCGGCCCTGCTGTAGAGAAGGAACTGGGAGCATCAGGGACAAGGAGAGCCCCAGAGGTATTGTTGAAAAATAAAGATGTCCATACCCCACCCCAAACACAGGAAGTTTGAATCTCTAGGTGTGAATGCCAGTTTCTGTATTTTAATGTTTTCCAGAGGTTTTTCATGTACATCGGAGTTTGAGAATCTAAGTGACAGGAGCTGTGAAGTTCGTCTGGTGGCAGGAGTGAGACCTTGAGGGGAAGGCCTGGAGGAAAGATGGGAACCTAACATAGGATCAGATCCAGGCAGGAAGAGAAGTGGTAATAACCACAATTGTAACCACTCCGGTGGCCACGCCTATGGCTCAGTGCTTTACACACATGAGCACAAGGCCTCATGTGGTGGGTTCTATCAAATATTGCTGCCCTATTCCAGGAAGTCAGCACATACCCCAGTCATGGGCTGGGAAAGTGCCACAAGGCAGTGGCAGAGTCAGGGCTGACAGCTAGGAGTGTCCTGCCCAAGTCTCTGCTGTCAACAGCTATGCCATTGTGCTCATAAACTGCTTTGGGAATTCGGAGAAGGCCCATGAAATGAGAAGGAAAGCAAAAGCTTCAAGGAACAGACTGCCTTGGAACGCTGGAAGGATTTCACTGCCGAGGAGGGAAGGGGACAACAGTGCACAGCAAACACAGGCCACACAAAGTCCTAAATGCGACCCCTTTCCCTCTCTCCTCAGGGTCCTTGCTCAGTTAGTAGAGTGATGTGCAAGGTGTTTTTTTTTCTTCTGAAATCTAAATGCAAAGCTACTGTGCTGATTATCTTCCATTATATTTACTCTTTTCCCACAAATTATGTTGACAATTATTCCACAACATATGAATATATGAAACAGCTGGGTTTTGTTTGGACTGCCAACTTCCATGTAGATTTAAAGTAGGACAGTATGTAATCTATGCTTTAATGACATGGGCACACTGTAGAAATGAGATGGCAGTGAAGTCTGGCATCTGATCAGATCCTCTCTGCCAAAATGCATTTTCTCAAGATGCTTAAAATTCATGCTTTAGCTCTTGTCAATAGGCAGGTTTCTCTAGAGCCCACCTCTGCTTATAGTCTTTTATTCTTTCTGCTGATCTTTGGGGTGTGATTTAAATCCTCATTTTAGTGTTTATGATATGGCATGATTTGAGAATAATGTATAAATATCAGTGTTGTAAAGTGTCTATTTCATACATCTTCTAGAAATTTCATTTTATTAAGTTCAACCAGGGCTGGGATTCAGGTAGGTGTCTAGGGTGCAATGTTTGTTTATTTTTTAATTTTTTAATGTTTATTTATTTTTTTTTTTTGAGAGAGAGAGAGAGAGAACGAGTGGTGGAGGGGCAGAGAGAAAGGGAGACACAGAATCTGAAGCAGTTTCCAGGCTCTGAGCTGTCAGCACAGAGCCCGACGTGGGGCTTGAACTCACAGACTGTGAGATCATGACCTCAGCCGAAGTCAGACGCTCAACCGACTGAGCCACCCAGACCCTCCTAGGGTGTAATGTTCAAGCAAGCTTTCTATCTCAGGATTGTGCCAATGTCAACCTTGTATCTGCCTGAGCCTCAGAGTGAGTGCCTCCTTAAATATTGTTCCCTAGGTGTGTACTTTGCCTCACTCTAGTCCTGGTCCTAAAGCCAACTTATATTTATTGAACACCTATTATGTGCCACACAATAGTAATGAATGAGATAGCCAACGTCCCTTACAGGAGTTTACATTCCTCAGGGTAGTTTTAACTTGGTTGGATTTGAACTACAGCGGATTTTCCAGGCACTGTCAACTGGCTCTTTAAGGGTCATTCCAATCTCCTTTGTCTGCTACGTTCCACTTTCAGTTGGGTGGCAGTGGGAATGAGTTCTGGCCAGAGACTCAGCTGAAAAGTACTGAGGGCTCTGGGAGAACTCTTCCATCTCCTTTGCCTCTTCCTGCCTTGCAAGAGAAGGCACTGTCTGGAGAAGTGACAGCCTTCATGCAATCACAAGGGAAAAGCCAAGGGAATCACAGAGGTACCAACTTACAGCCCTACCATCACTGTGCTGCTGAACGAGTTCTGGCAATTGCCTGACTTCACATTCGCAGCTTGTGAGAAACAGAAGCCCCTATTTGCTTAATACACCATTAGTCAGGTTCTCTATTACTTACAGCCAAATTACTAACTAATACAATTAGCAAAATCTTATTCCTACATGCTTGGGTTGACCCGACATATTCACCTTTACCTGGGAAAAATAACTAACAGTCCAGTGTGAGGAGAGACTCAGCTCCTCCTGAGAAGTGGGAGAAGAGATAAAGTAACTCCATTATAACCTGTTCTCTCAGCAGAAATTTTTCTTAAGTAGCTCTACACCCAGCATTGGGCCCAACATGGAGCCCAACATAGGGCTTGAAATCACAACCCTCAGATCAAGACCTGAGCTGAGATCATGTGTCAGATGCTTAACCAACTGAGCCACACACGCGCTCCTCTCAGTAGAATTTTATCAGCATTTAGCAACCTCTGTAGCATTTTTGGCCATGAAGAGAGTGAGAAATACTGTTTAGTGTGATATTCAAGGGCCCATGTAGCTAACACAATGTGATACTAGGATTTATAAAGCACAGAGGTCCCAGGGTTACAAGATCCTTATAATGAGCATCCCCTGGGAATCTCTGGAACCAGGAGCTTTCTTAATAACACTGTCCTTGCTGTCTCCTTCTCCATCTTCCTGTGACTTGAGTCTCTGGGGTTTTTACCAGGAAATTACTTGCAATCTATTCTGGTCAGGCAGCCTGCCACATGAAAGATCTTAAAGAAGCAGACTAAAAAAAGGATCTAAGCTACACAAAAGTAAGCAAAGACTTGGCTAGATTCCTGTACAAAATGCAAAAGGAAAAGAAAAGAAAAGAAAAGAAAAGAAGACAAAAGAAAAATAATTTTTTTCCAAACTCTCTGGTTTTAGTGACTATGTTCTTAGAACCAATCAGGCAACTTTATAATACCCCGTTTCAAACTCACTGCAAGGACAAACCTCAACTGTGGATCTTCCACTGTTGTTAGATGGGAATAAAGGGAATAAAGTTATGATTACCATTTGTATTTTTGCAACATTAGAAACCAAAATCACTTACTTACTATTTCATGGTCACTTAATATGTTTCCTTTGGAGTCAATTGTCTATTTAATGCTTATTTTGTAGCCACTTAGAAATCCAGCCAATTATTTGCATCTTACAGGTTCTTAACTGATAACTTCCAGAAAACCAAGAAGTGTTGATGGATAGAAATCCAATGTCAGAGTGTCAACATCAGTGCAGATTGGAATTTCAGACAGGAATTCTGTCTAGATACTCATGATAGAAACAGGTAATTATCTCTGAAAATGATAGAGGTTTATTTTCCTCTGGTGTAAATGAAGTCTGGAGGCATTTCAAAGAGTGAATGTCTCAAGGAACTGCTATCTTTCTACCTTACCATTGTTTTTATCCTCAGAGTTGCCTGAAGTTACAAAATCACCATAGTTGCTCCCACCATTACATCCACACCCCAGGCAGCAGAAAAGAACAGAGGGCAAGAAGAATGCACTTCCTAGCTGAGTCATCCCCCTTTAAGGGATCCCCAGAGACTCCACCCAACTCCTTCCACTTAAATTTCATTGACTGTTCCTGCAAAGGAGGCTGGTGCTGTGATCTGAATGTTTCTGTCCTTCTAAAATTCATAGGTTGAAATCCTAACTCCTGGTATTAGGAGGTAGGGGCTTCTGGAGCTACTTAAATCATGAGAGTAGAGACTTCATGAAGGGGATTAGTGTCTTATAAAAGAGGCTCCAGTCTTATATCAGGAAGAGGGCCCCACCATGCTGGTATTTTGATCCTGGACTTCCCAGCCTGTGGAACTGTGAGAAATAAATTTTTGTTTTTATAAGCTGCCCAGTCTGTGGTATTTTGCTATAGCAGCCCAGGCAGACTAAGACAGTTGAGAAACCTAATTTTTGGCTGGGTACATTGCTATCCTTCAGGTGTCATTTATAAAGAAGAGGAAACTGGCCATTGAGTGGGAAGCTGGCAGTTTCTGCCACAGTTGGCAGAAGAGATAGAATCCTTCTAGAAAGTAAGTGTGTGAACACATTCAGATCCTTCTAGAAATTAAGTGTGTGAGCACATCCAGATCAGTTTATTCCATGCCATTATCTGGAGCAACCAGATCACTCTGATGGAGAGTAATGTGAGTCCTGGAATCAGAAGTTAGCATGTTGATGATTTCAGGGTTCTCAACCTCTGTTCCCCTGAAGAAAATAAGATCCACCTTGCCCTGGGCACTTATCAAAAAGACCCTGAGTTCAGGCAAACATAATCTAAATGATCTAGACCGGGGTACATCAAACCATAGCCCATGGGCCAAATTTGCCTCTCCACCTAGTTTTATAAATAAAGTTTTATTGGAAAACAGCCACACACATTTGTTAATATGTTATCTGTGGCTGCTTTCATGCTACAACAGCAAAGTTTAATAGTTGCCACAGAGACCTCTGGTCCACAAGGCCTGAATTCTGAGTGTCTGGTCTTATATAGAAATTGTTAACCCAGGACCATACAGAAGATAACATACAGACCATAACAAAAGCAACAGGAACACTTATTGATCATTTACTCTGTGTCAGGCTTTCTGTGGCCCGTGTTTTGCAAATTATTCACTATCCATTTGTTTAGAACAGAAAATGTGTCCGCTCTAAAGTAAGTTTGGATAATAACTCATAATTTAAAAAGTACTCTTACATTAGAGGGGATGTGGCTGTTCCTATTTTACAAAATAAGGAAACTGAGGTACAAAGAGATTTAGAGTTTGTCCCAGTTCAGACGTAACTATCAGAACCAAGGTTATGAGCAGGTTCTTTTGTGCCTGCCACTTCCCCAGGGATCTTTTGTAAGCTGTCCACAACATTTCAAGAAATATTCATTTTTTAAACCAGGAACCACTGTAGTCACCACAAATCATTCTTGTATAAAAATAGGGACAAGCTTATTAACAATAATGCACCTCCTCCTGCCCTGCCTCTCTATGGTGGCCCTCCGGTGTTCGATCACCCTTACCTGCATCCCTTAGCTCTATCCAAATTATGCTATTACTACTTGTGAATGTGCCATCCATTCCCTCCCAAGGTGCTGACTGGTCTAATGTCTTTCTCATACCTGAGAACTGAATTTGTATAAGGAACTCTATTTCTGCAGTCTCCACAGATAAAGATACTTTTCACCCCAAATTCTAAGTACTATGGAATCTCACAGTCTCTAAGATGACCTATTCTCACATCTTTCTTCGAAGCACAGCACAGTTGGAAATCCCTGCCATGTCCCTCTTTGGCTCTGTCATTTTCTAAATCACTGAGACTTTGGACACTGCCTCAGGGACCTCTTCCCCATCCCAGGTGCCCCCATCAACCTGGGCAACCTCACAACTCATCTAGACAATCCATTCAACATGCAGCCATGGAGTTCCTGGAGCTGCTTGATTTCTGCCACTTCATCTGCTCGCTCTCCCAGCATCCTTTTCTAATACCATCTCTTACTTTTATCACCAGCCAAATATGGCCTCCTCTGAAAACTCAGAATTCAATATACACTTTCTCTCCACCTTTTAGTTTCTTTCTTCCAACCTTAGATACTTGTGACCACTAGTCTCTTGACTCTGCATTTCCACTGTAGCCATTACCTACTGCATTCTCCCTTCTGGATCCATTTCCTCCCCTCTTCATCCTAGACACATCGGCATATCATTCTGACCACTTCTTACCAGAGCCTCTGTCCTCAACCCTTGTCAGCTTCCTATGCTCCCATATGGATGCCTAACTTGGCTTGATTTCTCCATGTGCCCTCTCTTTTAAAGCGGGCTGTGAAGTGCAACTGAACAAACCCACAGGCCAAGATGGACATATGCCACTGCACATTTATTCTTCAACCACAGCTGGGCCTTCTAAAACAGTCAACCATACTTGTATATGACATTGGTTAGATTCCTCTTTCAATCTTTTCAACCCATGCCACTCTCCTCCACACCTTACCTTGAAAATCACAGTACAAACAGAGATAAACTCACATCACCTCCTCCAAGTCTACAAAGGCATTTATCTCTGAAACCATCCTCCAGAGGAAGTTCAGAATTGCCTTCCACTTAAGGATAATCTCCACCTACGACATCAATTTCAGTCCCTCTTCAACCTTCCGCTGTGCCCCTTTCCTCTCCTCCACTAGCTCCTCTTTTTAGTTCCTGAATCTGCAGTGGTCCCTCCATCAGAGACTGCTTCTGTCAACCCCCCCCCCCCCCGCCTTCATAGTCCAACTATCTGAAAGAGTCTCTAGTTTCTCCACTTTGTCATGTTCCATTCATGCTTCAGTCCACTGCAGTCTGGTCTCCTCTGTCTCTCCACTGAACATTCTCTCAGGAAGCACTGCCAACCTGATGGCCAACTTCAACAGTCACTTCTAGTTTCTATTTTACCTTGCCCAGCAGTTGGTTGTTTTGACCATTCTTCCTTCTTAAAACTTTTGTCTCAATGTTTATGAATCTACTTTCCTCTGTCTCCCTTCCTCTGGTTCTGACCTATTTTGCCTATCCCTTTTCTTCTGCCTGTTTTTTTAAATGCTGTTTCCCAGGATTTGGTTATTTCCCCTCATCATGCTCTCACACCATCCCATGGCCATGTCTTAGCCACATCCACTGACAGAATGACAGCTCCCAAATCTTTATTCCAACTCATGCACTGTGCTAGCTTCAGAGCCACATTTCAAATTTCCCACAAAACATGCACACTTCAATGACCTACAGACACCTCAAGTTTAATGTTCCAGAGCCAAATTCATTATCTTGTCCTCCTTATTCTTTGCCTCAGGAAGTTACACCACCATTTCCACAGGTCATTCACTGAACATTACCCTAGACTCCTTCTCACCCTCTACATCGAATCAGCAGCCAAGTCCTATAGAATTTCACCATCTTGACACTCCTTGCATATCTGTTCCCTCCCCCACCTCCATGGCCAAGGATACCTCCTTAATCTAGGACCTGTTCATTTCCCATTTCCACTACTGCAATTGCCTCTTAGCTGGTTCCTTTTCTCTAGTCTTCCCCCTCCAACCATCCTTCAAATGACTGTCAAAGCGATCTTTACAAAATGGAAATGTGAACTTTACACTCTAATCAAAAATCCTTTCGTGGCCCCCCAATGTGTGCAGGTAAAGAGCAAACATCTTACCACCTGAAGTATACATTGGCCCTGACTGACTCTCCAGCCTTGTTTCCAGTAATTCTCCACTGCTTTAAAATCTATTCTGCATTTATACTCACTCACATTCCCCAAACACACTATGGTATTCTGTCTCTGTGCCTTTGTACATGCAGTCCCACCTTAAGGAACACCCTCCCTTGCTTGTTAGCCTAGAGAAGTCCTGTTTTTCCTTATATAATCACTATGGTGAAGCCTCACATAACCACCCTCACCAGAGCAATACAGCTTGCATCTTTCTTTGTATAATCTGTGAAAAACCCAAATAGCGTCCATGTTGAAGCCTGATGTAAGTCTGCTTTCAGAACTGCTTGTTCTACTAGGCTATAAGGCCCTTAAGGACAAAGGTTGTAAACTTTGTGTCTTCTGTCTTCATATCATCAGCACCTAGGACTATGCTATTAGATTGCTATTTGGAATTGATCACTGCTATGGTTATTAAACTACTGCTATTTGAATATAAATGAATGGCCATGATTTAAATCTCAATATTCAAAATGCACAATTACAAAATAAAGACATTTCTGTAGTTATAAGATTTTGAGGGGATAAAAAAAGAGCTCTAAAACCAGGAAACAATTTCATCTACTTAGTATGGTTTACCTATACCCCAGACTGAAGTCAAGATATTGCTATTTACTAAGGCCCTTCTCAATTTTGTGATAAATCAAATCAACTCTACAAGTTTTAGCAAGTTATGCCAGCCCACTTTAATAAGAGTTCAGTTTCTTATCTGAGTCTATGTGGTCAGTTTGGCAAGGTATGGCAGAAATAGCACATCTGTGAATGTCAGAAAAACCATGGTCTGAATCAAAGCTCAATCTTTTAATTGCATATAACTTGGAGATATTTAATATTCTTGAAGGTCAATTTTTTTAATGGCCATACAAGCTAGTTGAAGCAATTCACCCAAACACTTCACCCATAGGTACCTAGTACAAAGTGATGCTCAGTGATGTTTATTTCCTTTCCCTTTATCAAATAATTTTTTTTTATTTTTATCTGAGCACCTCTTCATAAAGATGACAAAAGCCTCTCCCAGAACCAAGCTATTTCCTCCCTAGACTGACAACCAAGAATTCTCACCAACTGTTGGTTTTCTCTTTAGAAAGTAATACCTTTCCTCTTTCTTCTGTCTTTCTTTCTCTGTTTAGCTAAATCTAAACAAAGTGATCAAATAAACATAATAGATCAAAAACACTCATTTACCTTAATGCTAACCTGCTGCCACCGGTTGCTGGGATCTGAAACTAGGGACGCTCTCTCCAGCTCCCCTGGGAGGGCTCAGCTCCTCCATCCACCTCCCTCCCAGTTCCCTCCCCTCCTCAGACTTGCTGGCCGCCCTCTTCAGGCTGATTGCACAGCTTGGCAATCACTGAAGCAGATTCACAGCCTGAGTGGCTAAGCTCACTGTCAATCCCTACCCTGGCTCTGCCTTTTCTCAAGTTTACACTTCTGTTGCCTAGGAAATCCAGTGGCTGTGAAAGCTCAAGTTGTTTGTCTTCTGAGGGAAGCCAGCAGGAAGTGTAGCTGGCAATTGTTTGGTTTAGAGCACAGCATCAAAATGTGCCTCATATGTTGTATAAGATAACCCCTTCCTGCTCTTCTGTTGTCTCTGAATAGCTTACTGCTAGGATGTCTCATCTACCCAGTAAGACTTAAAACCTCAGCACACAGGGGGAGCCATAGGTGTAATTGTAAGTGATTCAAAGCCCTCTCTCCTTCTCCACATCCTCACATTGATAGGATACCATTGCCTACTCTTTCCATCCTTGGTGTCTTTTTTCCTCTCCTCTTCTCTTTTCTCTTCTCTTCTCTTCTCTTCTCTTCTCTTCTCTTCTCACACTTGTTCCTTAGTAATGAGTTTGCCAGTTAAGAAGCAGTCTAGTGCCCTGTTTAGAAAACAGTACCTAACTCATGCTCTCCTTCAAGACATCCCAACCTACCTCATCATTTCCATCCCTTCTCTTGCTTCCACCAATAAGTACTACAAAGAAACTAGGACATGTATTCCATGTTCTGTTCTGCACTGTACATTAACCTGTATTCTCAGGCAAGTGTGGTCATTGATTTCTACAATCTCTAGAGAAGACATTATATTTGTCTTGTCCACTTCTCAGCCTTGCCCTGGAGATCAAGGTGATATTCTCTGTGGATTTTAATAAAGACTTGCCTATGTTGAGGGAATTTCCAGAGGAGTGTGATGTGAGGAACAAGAAAAAGCCACTTGCAAAATAAGCCCTTTGTCTCTCTTTTAGGGTTACATTCTGTTTTCAGAAGGTCCCTGTATATGGTACATGACACCCACCAAGCACTAAAAAGCTGTTGACACTGGCAGGGTATTTGATGTGCAACCAACGTCCACCCTAGGATAGTTCTGACTGTCTTCCCCACACACCATTAGCTTTTTATCCAGAAACATTCTTCCTTACTGCAGCTGAGCTCATGGTATTACACTGTGTTATTTCATTACACTAAGTAAAATTACTAAGCTAAACTCACCACTGAGACAAGATGCCGTGACAATGACAGACAGATCTACCTTTCAATTAATTCATCAGTAAGACTGTGGGAAGCCACTTGAGAGGACCAGGATACTCTGGTTCATCTTTGCATCTTCCAAATTGCTCCCCATGGTGCCTTGTACAGACATAAAATCAGTCAATGTTGTCTGAATCAAATTGTTGAACGAGATAAAATGCATTCATATTAAGGGCATTCAAAATATGAAATCTGCTTTTCAGAAATAGTTCCTAGACTATGTTAAAGTTTAAGACAAATATTCCATTTACTTCCTTTTCATGGTTAATTGGTTGACAAATAAACATGTCACTAAGCCTGCAATCAGGATGTCATAAACCAAACAACAGAAGATTGACATGGGGGAAAATCACATCTACAGAGCATTTAGTGTAGCTAGGCAAACAAAGAATCAATATGTGATTGTGGTTGGTGGTAATGGTAGAAACACATAAGTGGAAGATAATGAAAGGAAACATAAATGACAGATTGAACTTCATTTCAACATCTTAAAACATACCTCCAGATACATGCATTTTATATGTAGATCCTTATTGTGTGTCATGCTCCATGCCCATTAAAGATCAAAACATTAAATGTTTTGCCTGTGTTTGTCACTTTCCATGTGTTATTTTATAATTATGGAGAGACTCCTGGTCCCACTCACAAAATAAATTTGGATTACGTCTCAGTATGTAAACCCGATCCCTTAGTCTGTTTGCCATAAGTCGTCTGATTCTCCAGGAAGTAACTCAAATTCTCATACATACATATCTCCTCCTTCATCAAAGCTGTACTAGCTCGGGGCGCCTGGGTGGCACAGTCGGTTGAACGTCCAACTTCGGCTCAGGTCACGATCTTGCGGTCGGTGAATTCGAGCCCCGCGTCGGGCTCTGGGCTGATGGCTCAGAGCCTGGAGCCTGCTTCCGATTCTGTGTCTCCCTCTCTCTCTGCCCCTCCCCCGTTCATGCTCTGTCTCTCTCTGTCTCAAAAATAAATAAATGTTAAAAAAAAAATTAAAAAAAAAAAAAGCTGTACTAGCTCTACCATTTTAGAAATTATTAAGATGTGTCTTCCTTTCCAATAATACTCACATGCAATAATAATTCATGAATAGTACATTTTAAGGTGCATAATAAAAGACACCTAAAAACACATCTCACACACAGAGTTTTCAAGTCAATTTTAAAGTGTAATTTGTATAAACAAACTGCATTATTTGGATATAATACAAATGTCATTCCATTCACCTGTTGATGGGCATGTAGATTTTTCTTAGTCTGGGGCTATTATAAATAAAGCTGCTATGAACATTTGTGTACAGATTTTCAAGTGGACATATGTGTTCATGAACTTGAGTAAATACCAAAAGTGAAATACTGGTTCATTTGGCAAGTGTGTGGCTTAACTGAAAATTGCAGAGCGATTTTCCTATGTGGCTGCACCATTTCACATTCCCCTCAGCAATGGAATGGGTTCCAGTGGCTCTGTCTTCTTACTTACTATTGATATGATCAGTCCTTTTAATTCTAACAAGTCAGGTAGATGTGCTATGGTTTTATTTTGCATTTCTCTAATGATTAATATGTCAAGTAACTGTTCATGTGATTACTGGCCATTTGCATATCTTCTTTTGTGAAGTGCCTGCTCAAATTTTTGTCCATGTTAGTACTGGTTATAAGATTTGTTTGGATATTCTAGATACAAGTTATGATAATGCAAAACCAAATATGAGCATATAGTCATTTGAAAGTAAAATATATTATAAAAGAACCTACCAGAGAGGGAGCCTGGTGTCTAGTAAAGGATCTAAGAGTCAAAAAGAAGGAGGGGAGTGAGAGCTACAGACAATAGGATGGAGCCACCACACCAACCCTTATCAAAGAAACAAAAAGCAAACAAAACAAAACAAAAAAAAACAAACCCCGGTGTTTAAGGCACACTTTCCCCGTGTATGTTGCTAGGAATTGAATATAATTCCTATACACTGAGGGTTACTTTCTATTTCTGCCACATTAGGATGGCAGAAAGATGTTCCTAAATCAACAAAGTCCAGGGAGCTGCCATACTCACTGGACCTGAGGCCCCAGAGCCTTGTGCAGAGGTCTGGGATCTGACATGAGGTCACCATGACTACATTTTTAAGAGTGGGAAACATAAGAAGGGAATTTTAAGAAGTGAAAACCACAGCATCAGCTGTGGCCCAAAAACAGGCTCCAGGCCTGACCAGCAAAGAGAGTGCTCTTTGCAGGGGAGGAGTCAGCACAGAGACCACGGGTGGAGTCCTGGGAGGGCCACCCCTGCCTAACTGCAGGACAGAGGCCAGGCTTCCTGAGCTTGAGGTGAGGTGAGAAGGAGACACAAGAGGAAGACCCAAAATGGAAACTGGCCAATATCCTTTGTCATATCATAAAAAGTGAGGATGGAGAAAGGTCAGAAAGCATGAGACATGTCCAGACAGCAAGGATGAAGTAAGCAGGGCCCTGTGTCTAGGGACAGGAAGTGCAGAGGAAGGCAGGGCTGTGTGCTGAAGGTCTGGGTCTGAGTGAGGAGTCTATTGATGAGGGGCAAGTCAAGAAGCCAAGATAAAATTCACAGACACAAAAAGTAGAACCGGGACTGAGATTGTGGCATGAGATGTGGGGGCAGGGATATGAGGAATCACTGTTTGATCAGCATGAAGTTTTAATTTGGGTTGATGACAGCAGTTCTGAAATGAGTGACAGTGATGTTTGCACAATGATGTCAATGTGCTTAATGCCACTGACTGTACACTTAATGGTTAGAATGGCAAATTTTATAGAATATATTTTTTACCACAACTTGAAAAAAGAATCCCAAGATTACATCATAAGAATTTCTAAACAGATGCAGTAAATGGTGAGGAAATATTTGTGTGCCACCCTCAGGTGCCAATATGGGGGAGACACCAGGGCTGCCCTGTGCTGGGGAAAGCCTTCTAGAACCAGTGGCTCCCCAAACACCCATCAAGGCTGCACCCCCATCAGGCCTTCTTCAGCTTCCTAGCCCCACACAGCCACCTGGCCACCATGCCCAGCAGCTTCCCGCAGAGCCACAGGGTGCCCAGGATGACCACCAGCAGGAACAAGAAGACGTCCAGCAGGTACTGCTCATGCCACAGCTGCTGCAGGGCATGGGGCTTGAGGTGGGCCGCACCCCCTGTCTGGAGGATGTGGTCGATCCAGCCCACCAGCCTCTGGGCAGGGGTCAGGGGGTGGGAGCGCCTGATGATGCTGGCGGCCACCGCTGCTGACTTGTACCTGTTGGCAGACCCAGAGGTGGGCGTTACTCATGTGGTCCCAGAAGTCTTAGAGACCTTGTATCACACACACTCTTCCCTCCACACACAGAAGACTCATTTTCAAGGAAAAGTTGTTGGCCTGGTCTTGCCATAGTCTAACTGGTTCCACAGAAAGGTTTAAACTGGTCCCTCCACGAAAAGTTCCTTGCCTAGTGCTAAAGGTGCTAAACTATAAAACAGTGACCAAGCTGCAAGGAAAAGTCTCTACCCAGGAGGCTTAAGGTCGCTAAAGGAAAAAATATATATGAATATATGGGATGTAACATACCCACAACTCAGGGTAGATGTCCCTGAAATCCTAATAAGTTATTCAGTTAATCCTGGTTATCAGATCATTGTGCTGGATGGGAATTTACCTAAGACATCATGGGCCCTTTTACTGACTCAACAGAAATTCATCCCAACTTACTGTGTGGCAGGCCCTGTGTTAGTCCCTGGGGATGCAGGGGAAAGCAAGAGACACACTGGGCCATCCAGGGGAGCTTCCTCTCTACTTTCTAGTGTGAGTGACGCACAACAAATTAAAACGAAAGAAATGAGGTAGTTACTGATCCTGAGAAGTGTTAAGAAGGAAAAATTAATTATGATTGAAGGGGGTGAGAGAGAAGTGCATTTAGGACTGTCAGACAAAGATCACCTATCTGAGGAAAGGACATTGGACATGAGCCTGACTGCCATGAAGGAGCCAGTCCTGAGAGGAGAAGGAAGGATGTTCTAGGAAGCAGCACTGACAAAGCGCCTGAGGCAGGAAACAATTTGGCATATTAGAGGACAGAAAGGCAACCTCTGCCTCAGTGCAATTCTACTATAAGCAGCCCCAAAATCCCCTCAGAATCTTCACAACCCTTTTGGTAGAAAATTGTTCTTGGCATATAACCTAAATGCCTAGTCTTGCTCTCAGAGGAAATAGGTTAGCTGTTAGTATCATACTAATATCATTCTGTGTCCTGGAAGTTTCACTTGTATTGCAAAAATGTGCCACACAGGGCCCTTCGTATTTCATATCTTCATTCAGCCTAAATGACGACAAGTTCAGAGAGCTCCATACCACTTGTCTTCCATGACTTTCTTCATCTTCAGAGCAAATGTCTTTGCCTTTATCTGCATAATCTGGATAGAGACACCAAACTTTTAGCTTCTACTCAGACCAAGTTTTCAGGCTGATCTCCAAGGATGGGAATCCCCACCATGGGCATACCATGTTGGATGGCCTCCATTATGCTATTCATCCCACCGTGGGTGACAAAAAAAAAAAAGGATGCGTGGGTGAGCTGTTGTAAATCAGGAACAGATCAGAATATGTCAGGCTGAAATCTTTCAGAACACCAGGGAAAGCATCTCAACAATAAACATTAAAATAATAAAATTAAATAAGGCAAAATAAAATAAGATAAAAGGACACAAATAAATGGAATAAAGTCCAGGCTTACTGGGCTCTAAGACTTAATACTTTAAAGATGCCATTACTATCCAAAATGATCTCAGATACCATGCAATCTCTATCAATAGTGAATAACATTTTGTTGCAGAAATAAATAACCTACTCTAAAATTCATATGAAACTTCAAAAGAACCTGAGTACACAAAACATCATTGACAAAAAGAAGAGTTGAAGGTCACACATTTCCAGATATCAAAATGTAATACAAAGCAACAATAATCAAAATAATGTGGTATTGGCATAAAGATAGATATATACATACATGAATAAAAAACAAGATGTATATTTGGTCAAATAACTTATGACAGGGGCGCCTGGATAACTCAGTTGGTTAAGCATCTCACTCTTGATTTCCGTTCAGGTCATGATCTCACAGTCGTGAAATTGAGCCCCATGATGGACTCCACACTGGGCATGGAGCCTGCTTAAGATTTTCTCTCTCCTTCTACCTCCCTCACTCACACTCTCTGTAGATGATAGATAGATAGATAGATAGATAGATGATAGACATATTGATAAATAACTTATGACAAATGTGCCAAGACCATTCATAAAATAAAAGACAGTGTTTTCAATAAATGGTGTTGGAACACTGGATATCCACATACTAAAGATTGAGTTTGAACCAGTTTTATTATACCATACTCTAAATCAACATAAAATAGACTAGAGATCTAAAGGTATGAGTTAATAGTATAAAACTCTTAGCAAAAAATATAGGGAGAAATCTTCATGTCATTATATTTGGTAGTGATTTCTTCGATAAGACACCAATAGCACAGTCAACAAAATAAAAAATAGTGAAATTGTATTTCATAAAAAATAAAAACTTTATGAATCAAAGGACACTATCAACATAGTAAAAGGGCAACCAAGGAAGTGGGAGAAATATTTGCAAGTCATATATCTGATAAAGGATTGATATCCAGATTAAATTAAGAACTATAACTCTCTCCAACCCCCCCATCAAAATCCAAAAATTGGCAAAGACTTGAGCAGATATTTTTTCAAAGAAGATATATAAATGTCTAATAAGTTTATGAAATGGTAAAATTCACTAATCAGGGAAATTTTAATCTAACCATAATGCGACACCAATTCCCACCCATTAGGATGGCGAATAACAAAACTAAAACACACACATGCACACACACACACACACACACACACAGAAAATGACAAGTGTTTGTGAAAGTATGGATAAATTGGAATCCTTGTGCGTTGTTGGTGGAAATGTAAATATGTGCAGCCACTGTGAAAGACTATATGGCAGTTCCTCGAAAAAAATTAAATATTACAATTATATGCCTCAGAAACTCCATTTCTCAGTATATTCCCAAAAGAATTAAAAGCAGGGACTCAAACAAATATTTGTACGCTACTTTTCGTAGCAACATTATTCACAATAGCCAAAATTGGAAGTAACCCAAGTGTCTATCAACAGACGAATAGATAAACAAATGTGGCATATACATACAATGAAATATTACTCAGCCTTAAAAAATAAAGAAATTTGGACACATGCTACAACATACATGAATCTTGAAGACATTATGCAAAGTGAAACAAGCCATCACAGAAGAGCATCTATTGTATGGTTCCACCTGCATAAGACACCTAGAATTGTCAAATTCATACAGAAAAAAGGAGAATAGTAGTTGCCAAGGTCTGGATGCAGACAGGAAACGAGGAGTCACTGTTGAGTGGGTATGAAGTTTCAGTTTGGGAAGAGAAAAATGTCCTAGAGATGGAGGCAGGTAATGGTTGCACAACAATATGAAAGTTCTTAATGCCCCTGAACTGTACCCTTCAAAATGGCTAAAGTGGTAAAATTTATACTATGTCTGTTTGGCCACAACAGAAAACTTGGGAAATAAGAGAAGAAAAACTGTACAAAACCAAAATCTGTTATCTCAAAGTTTATACACCTTCACTTCCATTATTCTCTTCTTTAATAACTCCTGTCTCACTTCCAAGACTTGACCTACCATCATGTCAGGTAAGATCTGTGTTTTGGCCTAGTCTTATTTATGCAATTGAATCGTCCACTCTGTGGTCTGGCCAGTGTCACCAAAGGAACCCAGCCTCATGGCCATCTTCCTTATATCTCCACACATGGGGCCCCCTGTTCTCTCAACTTGGTGTGTCTTCCTTCCCAGTTCTGTTTCTTCAGATTCACAGAGTGTAAAATATACAGCCCTTAATTTATTTTTCAGGGTTTCCAATAGACATTTCTTACTGACCCAAGGGTTAAATTCTCTATAACTCCATCTTAATATAATGTTGAAGAGTTTTTGCCAATTTATTCAACATTTATCACTTACTGTTAAGGGTCTACTTTGCTGTAGGTACAGTATTAAGTAGTGAATATTCAGCAGTAAGAAAATAGATATGGATCCTTCTCACATAGAGCAATCCAGCATTTAAACCAAAGTAAACATAAATATAAATTTTTTTTAAATGTCACCATGAACCAAAGTCCATTTTGCCCATGAACCATTCCCCCAACTTTTTCTGTTCACTCAGTGCAAGATCAGTAGGGAAAGAATAGAGACTTTAGTGCCTAGAAGGTCCAGGCCAGATATGGGCTTTTGCTGCTCTGAGATGAATGGTGTTGGAATATTATGTACATCACCTGAACGTCTGTCCTCTCATTTATAAAACTGGAGATCATGACAGTTCTCCCAAGGTGGCACAATATATAATATATGAGATAATGTCCATATAATAGTAACCCAGTACCTACCTGCAGGCAACGGGCAACCACTAAACTTAGCTCTACTTCATTTTTATAACTATTAGAGCAGTGGTTATGAGTTCAGGCTCTGCATTCAGACCATCTGGGTAACATTTAAAACTTATAATACCTATACCCACTCCCAGACCAATCAAATCAGAAAATCTAAGCTGAGTCAGGAACCAGGCCTCTATAAGAAGGAGACATTGGAGATAATGCCCACAGTTCTTGCCGTGAGTCGAAACAGTCCTAACCCGGTTATACTATGTCTTATTTTTTTAATATATCACATGGGTAACTTATCTCCACAAAAATTCATTCATGTGGTAGCCTCACACTCCATGATTATTTACTGTGATAATAAAAAATGAAAATTAAAATATTGATTTATTGATGGGGTGCCTGGGTGGCTCAGTTTGTTAAGTGTCTGACTTCAGCTCAGGTCATGATCTCATGGTTTGTGAATTCAAGCCCTGCATTGGGCTCTGTGCTGATAGCTTGGAGCCTGGAGCCTGCCTCAGATTCTGTGTCTCCCTCTTTCTGCCCCTCCCCTGCTTGTGCTCTCTCTCCCTTTCTCTCTCTCTCTCTCTCTCTCTCTCTCTCTCTCTGCTCTCTCTCCTTCTCTCTCTCTCTCAAAAATGAATAAACGTTAAAAAAATGATAGATGATAGATAGATAGATAGATAGATAGATAGATTTATTGAAGCATTTTTACCACCAAGGCTAGGTCTATGGTAAGGCATAACAAGAGACCTGGGTATCATTATTTAAGAAGACCCTCAATCTCAGGGTCATGTGGGACCTAACAGTACTTCCATGACCATTGCAGGAAGTGTTTCCTTAAAAGTGGACCCTGGAATCAGCAAGATGGCAGAGTAGGAAGCCCTGGATGCTCCTTCCCCCTACAAACATGCCGGTTTAGCAACATTTCATGTTCAAATTTCCCTTGTAAGAAATCCAGAAACCAAATGAAAAGGTACTGCACCCAAGGAAAATGTTAACCAAACTCATGAGAGCTGGCAGATAGTTTTGAAAATACCCTATCACGAGAATCCCAGCATATGGCTATCCACATGAACAAGAATAAAATTGGACCTTTACCTTACAGCATACAAAAAACTCAAAATGGATTAGAGAATTAAACATAATACCTGAACTACAAAGCTCTTAGAAGAAAACACAGGAGGGAAAACTTTATGGTATTGGTCTCCGCAATGATTTCAATGATATAGGACCATAAACAGGCATGCATAAATAAATAAATAAATAAATAAATAAATAAAACAAACAAACAAACAAATAAATCAAACCAAAAAGCTTTACACAGCTAAAGGGACAATCAACAGACTAAAACACCCTAGAGAATGGAAAATATTAAAAACCATATCCGGGGCGCCTGGGTGGCGCAGTCGGTTGAGCGTCCGACTTCAGCCAGGTCACGATCTCGCGGTCCATGAGTTCGAGCCCCGCGTCAGGCTCTGGGCTGATGGCTCGGAGCCTGGAGCCTGTTTCCGATTCTGTGTCTCCCTCTCTCTCTGCCCCTCCCCCGTTCATGCTCTGTCTCTCTCTGTCCCAAAAATAAATAAAAAACGTTGAAAAAAAAATTAAAAAAATAAAAATAAAAAAAATAAAAACCATATCCTGAAAAGAGGTTAATCTCCAAAGTATACAGCATGGTCCACAAATCAATAGCAAAAGTGTAAAAAAATCCTAATAAACCTATTAAAAAATGGGCTAAGTACTTGAATACACATTTATCCAAAGATAAAGTACAAATGACCAAAAGATATATGAAAAAATCCTCAACCTAGTCATCAGGGAAATGCAAATCAAAACCACAATGAAGTGTCACTTCACACTTGTGGGTATGACTATTACCAAAAAAGCATACAGACAAGTGTTGAGGATATGGAGAAATTGTGGACTTTATACATTGTTGTTGGAAATGCAAAATGGTGCAGCCATTATGGAAAACAGTGTGGACGTTCCTCAAAAATTTAGAAATAAAACTACCTTATGATTTATCAAACTGATTTCTGTGTATATAGTCTTGAAAACAAAAGCAGGATCTCAAAGAGATATCTGCACTCCCACATTCATTGTAGCACTATTTGTGATAGCTAAGATGAGAAAACCACCAAAATTATCCATCAAAAGATGAATAAAGAAATTGTGGTGCGCACACACACACATACACACACACACACACACACACACACACACACACAATGGAATACTATTTAATTTTTAAAAAGGAGGAAATTTTTCAGTATGTGAAAACATGGATGAACCTTTATCACTTTATGCTAAGTGATGTAAGCCAGAAAACAAACACTGCATGATTTCAATTATATAAGACATCTAAAAGTCAAATTCATAGAATTAAAAGTAGTCTTTCATTTCCAGGGGTTGGGGGAAGGGGTAATGACTAGTTACTACTCAAAGGAAAAAGAGTTACAGGTAAGTGAGATGAATAAGATCTAGAGATCTGAGGTAAATATGGTACCTACAGTCAATAATTCTGTGTTGTATGGGGCTCCTGGGTGGATCAGTCAGTTGAGTGTCTGACTCTTCATTTTGGCTCATGTCATGATCTCATGGTTTGTGGGATCGAGCTCTGTGCCCAGCTCTGAACTGATAGCACAGAGCCTGCTTAGGATTCTCTCTTTCCCTCTCTTTCTACTCCTCCCCCATTCGCAAGCTTGCACCCACTCTCTTTTTCTCAAAGTAAATGGATAAACCTAAAATAATAATAATTATACTTAAATGTTGGGCTGTTAGAAATTTGTTCAGAGGGTAGATCTCATATTACCTATTTTGATCACAGTAAAATAAAAGATAATAGAATAGAAAAAATAATAATAATTAAATTAAATTAAATTAAATTAAATTAGTATATCTTAGATGTTTTGCTTGTCTCACTCTATGTCACTCTCAGTTCCCACTGGGAAGGGAACCACCAACTCTGCACTGAAGAGTTTTGCAAGAGGTCCACATTAAGAGCTAAGGTTTCATTTACTTGTGGTACTTGTAACAGGTCTAGCCACTAAGCCTCCAACATACACAGTGTTGGGAAGCAGGGGGCTAGCAAATTCAAGGGCAAAGTCAGAGTTAACAAATCACAGCTCTGATTTCTTTAGAAGAGGAGACAAAACCAGCCTAGAGCCTTCCAGAAATGTTCGTTGATGGTGTTGTCAAACATAGTCTGGATTCGCCATTGTCTCATGAAGAAATCAAAGAACATCAGAAAATTCCTCACTCTGCCCCAGAAGTCCATGTGATCAGTTAGCAAGGAATGGAACACTAGAACATAAGACACAAACAAGGCTTTGTAGCCCATGGTCCACACTTCCAAACGGTGTGGGAAGAATTGACACAAATGGCTTCCCAAGCATCTCAGCAACCAGGAAAGAACAGAAGTCAAATGCTTCAACAAATACCAGATCAAAGTTCTCATTTGTTTAAGGAACCCATGATATTGCCTCTCCTTAGCAATCACTGCATCGAATTTCCAGTTGTTCCATTAACTTTACAAAGCCGTCAAGTGCTTCTCTGTAAGGAAAAAAAATAATGATGACAAATATTCACTGGAGATGTTAATTTCACAATACTTAGGAGAATCTTTGACTCAAAGAAAATACTCCAGTTATGTCAGACCACATCTGGCAGCTGCCCACCTATGTTACCAGTGTCCAATGAGTACTCTACTCTGGTCACTCTGCTCCAAGTGTTTCTCCTTCCTAAAATGTTTTCCCTTTTCCTCCTCCCCCTTCTCCAGCCAATCATTCGCACCCACCATCCAGCCAATTCAAGAACCTTCTGCTTTGGAAGTCATCTCTGACTGTAGCAGACCTCACAGTTCCATATCTACCTGACACATTCTGTGATGCTCTCTTTAATTTTCATCTGTATACTGACTGTTTATGAGTGACTGTCTTGTTTCCCAGCCTAACTGTGGAAGTAACTTGGTAGCAGAGTCTGTCAATGTTGATAATATAGCCCTTTTTTGTTCTTTAAATTTTGTACAGTCTACATTTGAAAGATTGCTTCACACAAGGAACTTTGTGATGATAATATTAGAATCCCAATTCTAAGCTGAATACAAGGTTTCTATCTTTCTAGCCTATGAGGTAAACAATTTAAAACAATAAATAAATAAATAAATACATACATACATACATACATACATACATACCTATTTGAAGCTTATCATTAACCTTTCTATTTCATGCTTGCTGGAGTAGTCAAAGTAGTTAATGCTAAAATATTACTGATACCTAAATAAGATGCTGTCTATGGCCCTATTCTCCTTCAATGCTTTTGCAGCAGTGCCTCCAAAGAAAATGACCCTTTTCGCACAACAAATGAGCAAAGAAAATGACCCTTTTTGTACAACATTTGAACAAGTAGATGAGAATTCTCCTGACCAGAGTTTACAGGTACAGGTGATTTGGAAACCCATGGGCCTCCTACTTGAATGAAGGACTGAGAGAATCAATGGCCCAGCAAACCTGTTACCTGTACAACACTGCACCATGTCAGCTCACTTAAGGAAGGCCCTTAGGTGAGAACTCATTAGCAATATGCAGATGTCTACCTGGGGATTCAAATCAACTTCATGTGACAACAGATGATTAGCTGAAATTATTCTCTATTATATTTTTAAAATATTTTACATAATGAATGATTGTTACATATTGAGGATAAATTCAAAATATAAAGTACAAATTCCTCAAAGTAGAGCATTAATCTCATTTGAAATTAAATTAATAAATTTAACAAAATATAGGAAAGCACTTTTCTCAGTGTATTGCACCATTTTTAACAAGAATGTACAGCCAGTCTTTGAAGTATCAAGCTGGGGAGCAGAGGTAAGACATACTTAAAAATTATGAATAACACAAGATGACAAAGACAAAGTTTCAAATGAATATTTTAGATCAGATCCCTTATAAACGAGAGAACTGGGTCTTCTAGTAAGTAATAAAAAGTAAGGAAAAAGACTTTATGGAAAATGCCGAATATTAGAACCACCTTGACAATTGAATACAATTTTAAGGAAACAGGGGAGATAGGGTTAGGCTACTATAATTAATCAAAAAAGCATACATTTGTTTGCTCTAATGTCAAAGAGGAAGAACTTTCTATAGATCCCAGGCAATGATAACAACTCTCAGGCTAACCTCTCATTGTATATCATCAAGGTATTTGGTTTTTTAAATGAGCTTAAAAGACAATGGCTCAAGGTATAAAAAATCAGTGCTTATAAGATTTTTCCATTCTTGAATTTATGTAAGAAGAAGAGAAGAAAAGTAAGTAAAAAAAATGGTGGCTCTGATTTGCCTACCAACAATGGAAAATTAAGTTGTCTACCCCAACTTCTCCATTGGGGAGATTATATACACAAAGGCTATATAGGTGAAGTGTTGCCAAGAAGATCCAGAAGGAAGAATCCCCCACGCTATACAGAAATACCTCCATGCTTTCAGTGGAAGAGGCACAGTACACAGACTGAATGAGTGGGAGTGCAAAACTCATCTACTTCATCCAATCACTGCCATCCATCATTGATCTCCCCATCTATCCACTCATACATTCATGCATCTATTTCTTCTCTTAAATTCACTCCAAGTGTCCATGCATTCAACCATTCATTTGTTTCATTAAAATGTCAAGTCTTTCTTTCAGAGAATAAAAGAAATTACCTGCTATGCAAAGCTTCTGTCATAAAAAAAGTTTAAACTTTTCTTTATTTCTTTTTCATAATCTTCAGTGGGAGGCCAACTGATAACTTGGTATGGTTTTTCATTCTTTTCTTTAAAAATGTAAAAACGATAGGGAAAGATATAATTATCTCACACACCCCAGATTAATATTAGCATGATACCACAGTATTTTTATTCTAAAAGGTTTATATATACTTGAATGCTTGCTTTTTGAAGTATTTTTGTTGTTGTTGTTCTTTTGCTTGCCTTCTCATTTCTTCAATCATAGGACCTGATAATAATTATTGAGAAATTTACAATGATTCCATCATTTTTATTCAATTTAAGGTACTGGAAGTTTCTATTTAAAACTTTCACTTAAAGGTATAACTATTCTTCATTTTACAAGTGAGAAAACAAAGATGAATGGAGTGTCAAATAATTTATCAAGATTGAACATATAGTGAGTGGTATATTTTTTACTTAAATACAGATCTTTTATGGAGTGCCTGGGTGGCTAGTCGGTTAAGGATCCGACTTAGGCTCAGGTCATGATCTCATGGTTTGTGGGTTCAAGCTCTGCATCAGGTTCTGTGCTGACAGCTCAGACCCTGGAGCCTGCTTCATATTCTGTGTCCCCCTCTCTCTCTGCCCTTCCCCTGCTTGCACTCTCCCTCTTTCTCTCTCTCTCAAAAATAGATAAACATCAAAAAAATTAAATGCAGATCTTTTATTATCTTAGCTCCCCAGTCCTTTCTTTTTTAGAAAAAACAGTATTTCTTAAAGGTGTTAACATGCAAAGGTTTTTATTCTGCCAAAAAAAAATGCCAAGGCTGAGTTAAAAATACTGGTCCTGTGGCTAGCTCAGAGCCTGGAGCTTGCTTCAGATTCTGTGTCTCCCTCTGTCTCTCTGCCCCTCCCCGACTTGTGCTCTATCTCTCTCTGTCTCTAAAATATAAATAAAAACATTACAAAAAAAATTTTTTTTTAATGTAGTCCTGTGCAGCCCTACTTAACATCCTGGAATTTCCCCTATAATTCATATATAACAGACTCTGACCATTTTTCAGGTTGGACTGCTGACAACTTTCAAATTATACCTTCTTAATCTTCTCAACTGGGCAAACTGAGAAGAAAGCCTCAATATGCCCTCCCTTGTGTTAACAAGATTTTCAAGCCAAGCAAGCCAGACCCAAGTAGGGGAATCCTCACCTCCATCCCACTCAAAAACTTCCATAAATGACATTTAGAGAGAAAAGAATGAACTTAGCCTTTAAGTGGCCCTGGTCATGTGTGTCACATAAACCTGTTTTTTGTGTTAGATTGGATTGTATTTCTGGATTCCAGCATGAACTGTGATTGACACTAGGCTAGGTGGAACTCTGTGACCAATGGTTGTGTGTCTAAGTCAGGCACTGCCCCTATTAGAAACAGTCCCCCGGTGTAGGACTGATTCCAATTTACAAGCCTACTGAATGGTATGAAGAAGAGTAGCCACCATGTGGTATGATGAGATTCACACCCATAAAAGTAGATGGTGTACTAGAACCCTAGAAAATGCCTTTGCTACTGCTGCTGATTATATCTATGTAGCTAAAAGCAAAACTTGATTAACACAGTAATGGGGAGGGGGGGACGCCTGGGTGGCTCAGTCGGTGGAGCATCAAACTCTTGATTTTGGGTCAGGTCATGATCTCACAGTTCATGAGATCAAGCCCCACATCCAGCTCTGTGCTGGCCATAGGGAGCCTGCTTGGGATTCTCTCTTCTCTCTCTGTACCTCCCTGCTTATGCTGTCTCTCAAAATAAATAAATAAACTTAAAAAAAAAAACAGTAATAGGGCAAAACACTGATGACACCCCCATGGAGTTAATTCAAGGGGTTAATTCAAACTCATCTTAATGTCACATCTCTCAAAATCATCACTGAGGAGGCCCCTAGCCTTGATGATACTAATTGGGACATTCTGAAGAAGAAACTTACAAATATGAGCAAGTTAGAATGGACACCCTCCCCCCCCCCCAAATACATTTAACAACAACCAAAAGAAAGAGGTAACAGAGGAGAAAGGCAGGGTGGGAGAGTGAGGAAAGAAATTAAAGCAGAGGTCTCACTTTTGACACATGTGGAATCTAACATTACTTAAAAAAAAAAAAACTATAACAGAAAAAGGGTACACATTGTCTTTTGCACCTCTACATCAGAGCTTCTGAATTACTTTTAACATTGCATGAGATACACCAATGACAAACCTCAATGTTCGTAATCAATACTGGGGCAACAATAACACATACACCAAAATAGCCATCTGCATTCATCAAGGTAATTCCTTGGGATTACTTTTAAGAGTCTGTAACTCTTAAGAGTTACAAAATATTAGGTAGAATACAAATATCATGCCCTGTCTTAACACATGAAATTAAATATCCCATAGTTAGAAAACCCATTTGTTAAATGACCTCAATGTAGGCATGGAAGTTCTCATCTAACAAGTCATAATTTAAAATAAAATGAAGATTTTGGCATTTACAGCCAGTGTAACAAAAGGGCACACTTTGGATCTGCTCAACACATTAAAACTGTTAATAAACCCATTTCATATTAAAGAGGTTCCTTTAAGGATTAAATCCTATTTAGTGAAGGAGTGATTACTCCGGTTAAATGGAGTGGTTCTCCATTTAAATGCCTAATTTGGACTGCTCTTAAACCTGGAAAGAATGAATGGTGCCTTGCAGTGCACTACTATAAACTTTAATGCCAAGCCCCATCTATTAGGGTGCCCATCTCCAATGTTACTGAAATTGCTATTTCTAAGTATGTACTAATAAATACTATCTCACGATCACACATCTGGCACATATGTTCTGCTCAACTCCTATTTCAACAAGCTCTCAGCTGCCATTTCTCTTCATCTTCATCTTTGAAGGATACAAATCACTTGTAACTGGATTCTCATGGACTACCTCAACAGCCCTCACAATAAGCTCCCTCACAATAAGCTTTGTGAACAAGATCTTAACCACATTTAACTTTCTCCGGGAGCACATGTATGACACTGCATTGAAAACAAACTTCTTTTGCAGAGTCACTGAGACTACTCATTCAAGACACATTCACATAGGAGCTCACAAAAAGGTAGATGCTACAGCCTTACATAGAGCATACACCAAGGCACTTCAGTTGGATTTCTGAGGAGAAGTACTTGTTCATTTGAAGGTCTTTCCAACCCTGACTGTCAAGGATGCATCACAGTATTACAAGCCTTCCAAAACACATTTTCCCACAGAAGTATATATGTATGTGAGGAAAATTCTGGGATGATGTTGGAGCACCAGGAATATGTCTCCTGACCTAGACAACAAGTCCACTGGCAAAATCTGTCTAAGATAACTATTTTTGAACTCTGCAGTCAATTGACGGCTTTTAACACCCAGGGGAAGTCTTTAACTTTAAATTGCAGATAATTTCATCTCTTATCACAAAACAGGCTACCCATTCCACCAACCCTCAGTCTTGAAGCAGGCAGCTATACATGTGTTCATAAAGCAGTTTGCACACACGTTTCAGGAGCCAGAAAGGGCAAAAAGGACCTTCTCCTCCAAATATCAAGTATCTGTGTTCTGATTGCTGATTGCTCCTTCTGATCAAAGAGGTGCAGACAAATAAGTCAGTAACAATAATTTTCCATCAGTGCCCCATTGTTGCAAGCACCTCCTCCTGTGGTTGAATGGACATGGACTCCCGGGGATTTAAAAGGGTGATAGCCTTTTTTCCTTGTTTTTCTTATTTTTCCCTTTTGAGAGAACACATTAAAGGCTAGGAAATTGGAGGGGCGCCTGGGTGGCTCAGTCAGTTAGGCATCTGACTTCAGCTCAGGCCATGATCTCATGGTTCATGAGTTCGAACCCCCCATCGGTTCCCTGTTCTCAGCACAGAGCTGTCTTTGGTTCCTCTGTCCCTTCCCTCTCTGCCCCTCCCCTCCTCATGCTCTCTCTGTCTCTCTGTCTCTCTCTCTCTCAAAAATAAATAAACATTAAAAAATTTTTAAATGTTAGGACATTGGAAAACAACTATATATACCAGGAACATTAGAAAGCGTCCATTTATGACCAGGACAAGGCTCATTAAAGACCTGAGAATAGTGAAATTTACACTTCAGGTTGATCCTCACCACAAAGGCAGGATAAAAAAATTTTTAAAAACCATCAAAAACAATAAACAAAATTAATAACAAAAATCTCACATCCTGGAAAAGGGAGGAAAGTCTCATCTCCAGATTTGACACACCATTAGATTCAATTTTTCAGTTTTCAACAAAAATCACAAGATACTCCAAGAAACTGGACACTAAGGCTTATTGAGAGGAAAATAATAAATCAACAGAAACTGTCCCAGAGAAAGACCTGATGGCAGATATACTAGACAATGACTTTAAAATAACTGCCTTAAAGATTCTCAGATAACTAAAGCAAGATGTGGATAAAGTCAAGGGAAAAGTGTGTGCAAAATAAAAATGTCAATAAAAGGATAGAAAATCTAAATGGAAACCAAAAACAAATTTTAGAACTGAAAAATACAATAAATGAAATGAAAATTTCACTTGAGGGATTCAAAGGCAGATTCGAGCAAGCGAAAGAAATTATCAGTGAACCTGAAAAGAAAACAATGGAAATGATACAGGCCGAAGAAGAGAAAGTTAAAAGATTTAAGAAAAGAGAACATAGCCTAAGAGTTCAACATATACATTGTGGATGTTCAGAAGGAGAAGAGAGAAAGAAAGGGATAGAGAGAACATTTTAAGTAATAATGGTTGAAAGCCTCCCATATTGGATGAAAGATATGAATATAAACATCCAGGAAGCTCAACAAACTCCAAGCAAAATGAACTCAGACACTCACATCAAGACACATTATGATCAAAATTTAGAAAGATAAAGAGAGAATATTAAAAGCAGCAAGAAGAAATTGACTCATCACATACAAGTGATTATCAATAAGATTATCAATAGATTGCTTTTTAAAAATTTTTTTTACATTTATTATTTTTGAGAGACAGAGACAGACCACTAGTCAGGGAGGGATAGAAAGAGAGGGAGACACAGAATCCGAAGCAGGCTCCAGGCTCTGAGCCATCAGCACAGAACCTGATGCGGGGATCAAACTCACAAACCGTGAGATCATGACCTAAGCTGAAGTCAGACACTTAACTGACTGAGCCACCCAGGTGCCCCTAATAGATTTCTAATAAGAAATCAGAAATCAGAAGGCAGTGGGACAACATATTCAAATCACTAAAATCAAGACACATTATGGATCAAAATTTAGAAAGATAAAGAGAGAATATTAAAAGCAGCAAGAGGAAATTGACTCATCACATACAAGTGATTATCAATGAGATTATCAATAGATTTCTAATCAGAAATCAGAAGTCAGAAGGCAGTGGGCCAACATATTCAAAGCGCTAAGAGAAAAGAATGCATCTGGCATGTTGAATGCAACAAAAAATTCTGCATCTGGCAACACTGTCCTTCAAAAGTGAGGGAGAAATTAAGACATTCCCAGATAAACAACACCTAAGGAAATCTTTTGCCACTAGACCTATACTGAGAGAAAAGTTCAACGGAGTCCTCCAAGGGAAAATGAAAGGACACCGGATACTAACTCAAAGGTATCTGAGGATACAAAGATTTTAGCAGAGGTAAATGCACGGATAATTATAAAAACTAGTACTATTCTAACAATGGTTTTAACTGCACTTTTTGTTTTCTACATGATTTAAGAGACTGGTACATTAGAAACTACTATTAGGGTTTTTTAAATTTTTATTCAAATTCCAGTTAGTTAACATACATATAATATTAGTTTCAAGTACACAACATAGTGACTCAACATTTCCGTACAACACCCAGGGCTCATCACAAGTGCATATTTCTGTCACATATTTAACCTACCCCCTGATCCACCTCCCCTGTGGTAACCATTAGCTTGTTCTATATAGCTAACCGTCTATTTCTTAGTTTGCCTCTTTTTTTCTCTTTTCTTATTTGTTTTGTTTCTTAAGTTCTACCTATAAGTGAAATTATATGTTATTTGTCCTTCTGTGACTGACTTATTTCATTAAGCCTAATACTCTCTAGCTCCATCCATGTCATTCCAAATGGCAAGATTTCATTTTTTTTTTCCTATGGCTAAGTAACATTTCATTGTAGACACATACCATTTCTTCTTTATCCATTCATTTGTTGATGGATACTTGGGCTGTTTCCATAATTTGGCTATTGTTGATAATGCTGTTATAAACATCGGGGTGCATGTATCCCTTTGAATTCATCTTTTTGTATATTTTGGGTAAATACCTAATAGTGCAATTGCTGAATATAGGGTAGTTATATTTTTAACTTTTTGAGGAGCCTGTATATTGTTTTCCACAGTGGCTACACCAGTTTGCATTCCCACCAATAGTGCAAGAGAGTTCTTCTTATCCAGATCCAGGAGGCACAGAGAACTCCCATCAAAATCAACAAAAGCAGGTCAACATCAAGAAATATTATAATTAAATTTGCATAATATATAGTGATATAGAGAAATCTTAAAATCAGCCAGATAAAAGACATCCTTAACTTACAAGGAAAGACCCATAAGCCTAGCTGGAGATTTCTCAACAGAAATTTGGAAGGTTAGAAGGGAGTGGCATGATATATTCAAAGTGCTGATTGGGAAAAATATGTAGCCAAGAATACCCTATCTATCAAGGCTATCATTCAGAGTAGAAGGAGAGATAAAGAATTTCCCAGATGAACAAAAACTAAAAGAGTTCATGACCACTAAACCAGCCCTGAAAGGAATATTAAAGGAGACCCTTTGAGTGCAAAGGAGAGACCAAAGGAGGCAAAGACAAGAAAGGATCAGAGAAAATCTCCAGAAGCAATGACAAAACAAGTAATAAAATGACAATAAATACATATCTATCAACAATTAATTTACGTATAAATGGACTAAATGCTCCAATCAAAAGACAGGGTGCCACGCTGGATTAAAAAAAAAAAAAAAGACCCACCTATATGCTTCCTACAAGAGACAATTTTAGACCTAAGATTGAAAGTGAGGGGATGGAGAAAATTTATCATGCAAAATGGACGTCAAAAGAAACCCAGAGTAGTAATAATTATATAAGACAAACTAGATTTTAAAACAAAGACTATAACAAGATAAAGGAGGGCACTATATCATAATATAGGGGACAATCCAACAAGAAGATATAACAATTCTAAATTTTTATGCACACACCATGGCAGCACCCAAATATGTAAAACAATTAATAACAAACATAAAGGAACTATTGGATAAATAGGAGTTTTAAGACTAATATTTTTTAAACTTTGCTTGTAACTCCAAGTTTTCTACATAATTTAAGATACTAATGCTTTGAGATGAAAGATAGATTATGTCTGGAAGCACACAATTTATAAAAATATAATTTTGTGACATCAACAGCAAAAAGGTGTGGGGCTAAAGCTTTACAAGAGCAGAATTTTAAATGTAATTAAATGTAAGCTGATATAATGTAAAATGTGAGTGACATAGATTTAGCAGGCTAAATGAATCCCCACGGTAACCACATACCAAAAAAAAAAAAAAAAAAAAAAAAAAACTGTAGAATATACACAGAAAGAAATCAAAAAGAAATTTAAGCATTTCACAACAAAGATTCAACTAAATGCAAAGGAAACAGTATTGCATAAAATGAGGGACAAAAAAAGCTGTAAGGCACATAGAAAACAAATAGCGAAATTACAGAAGTTAAGTCATTCCTTATGAGTAATAACTTTAACTGTAAACAGTTTAAACTCTCCATTAAAAAGACAGAAAATGGCAGAATGGACAAAAACACATGATTCCATTGTAATAGATTTGTATGGTGATAGATGGTAGCTAGGTGTGTGAGCATAGCATAACATATAGAGTTGTCCAACCACTATATCATACACTTGAAACTAATGTAACATTGTGTATCAACTATACTTCAATAAGAAATAATAAAAATAAATAAACATTAAAAAGATATTAAGAATAGGGGGAAAGGTGAGTGGTGTATGGAAACTTTCTATATAATCTTAACAAGTTTTCTGAAAACCTAAAATTATTCCAAAATTAAAAATGTATTAACTAACTAAATAAAGAAAGGCAAAAATCAAAAGGGCACACACACACACAAAGAAAAACATGATCCAACTATGCACTATCTACAAGAGACTCAATTTATATCCAATGACAGAGATAGACTGAAAGGGAAATGACAGAAAAAGATATCCCATGCAAATAATAACCAAAAGAAAGCAGATGAGCAAATATCAGCCAAATAGCCTTTAATAAAAAATATCCCATGAGACAAAAAGTACATTACAAACTAATAAAAGTTTCAATACATCAGGAAAATATAACAATTTTAAATACACATGTGCCTAATGAGAGAACATCAATATATCTAAAGTAAAAACTTGCAGAATTGAGGGAGAAATACACAGTTATATAATAACCATTGGAGGTTTCAAAATCCACTCTCAATACTGGATAGAATAACCAGAAAGAAGATCAGTAAGGAAATAGAAGACTTGCACACATTGATCCACTAGATGTAACAGACACATACAGAACTCTCTACCCAACAACAGCAGCATATACATTCTTCTCAAGGATACATGGGACATTCTCCAGCAGATGCCATATGTTCAGCCACAAAGAAGTCTTAATAGATTTTAAAATACAATTTTTGCAGGACATCTGAACACAACAGGATGAAGCTAGAAATCAACAACAGAAGGAAAACCAGAAAATTCACAAATTATGGGTATTTAAAAACACTCTTTTAAAGAAGCAATGTATCAAAAAGAAATCACAAGGGAAAAGAGAAAATACTTAGAGATTATATGCACCAAAAGCAGTACTAGAAAGAAATTTAAAGCTGTAAATGCCTACATAAAGAATAAAGTTCTTGGGGAACCAAGGTGGTTCAGTTGGTTGAGCAACTGACTTCAGCTCAGGCCATGATCTCCTAGTTTGTGGGTTTGAGCCCTGCGTCAGGCTCTGTGCTGACAGCTTGGAGCCTGGAGTCTGCTTCAGATTTTGTGTCTCCCACTCTCTTTGCCTTGCCCCTGCTTGTTCGTTCTCTCTATCCCTCTCTCTGTCTCTCTCTCAAAAATAAATAAACATTAACAAATTTAAAAAAGAAAGAAGAAAATTCTCAAATCAATAACATATTATGCCATCTTAAAACACTGGGAGAAAAACGTATACTAAACCTAAAACAAAAGGAGGTAGAATTAAAAGATTAGGGGAGAAATTACTAAAATGAGAAATAGAAAAACAATAGTGAATCAATGAAAACCAGTTCTTTGAAGAGATCAAGAAACTTAAACAAGACCGAAAGATACAAATTACTAGGACCAGAAATAAAAGAAGGAACACCACTAATGTTGACACAATAATTAAAAGGACTATTAAAAAAATCTATGAACTTTAGATGTCAATAAATTAGATAACACTGTTGAAATATCTAAATTCTTAGAAGATGTAAACTACTAAAGTTAATTTAAAGAAGAGAAAGACATTCTGAGTAGACCTATAAAGAAGAAAGCTTGTCCCATGTGGGGCAAGAATCTCTTGCCTTATAAATACCCAAAATATAGGGGAAGGAGCCAAGATGGCGGAACAGCATGGAAGCTTTTTGTGTGTCTCGCATCCATGAAATACAGCCAGATCAACACTAAACCATCCTACACACCTAGAAAACTGATTGGAAGATTAACACAACAATCTGCACAACCTGAACCACAGAATTCAGCAGGTACACGACACAAAAAACTGAACTTGGGGAGCAAGAAGCCCCGAAAGGTAGGGAACCCCTTTTGCGTGCAGTGAGAGGACAGAGACTGGGGAGGGGGGAGCATACGGGAAAAGCACCCTTCCCCAAAAGCAGCTGCAGAGAAAGTGGAAAATTGGAAACAGCCGCAGGGACTAAGCTGAAAAGGGAGAGAGGGTTTAAATTCCATTAAGACTGTAAACAAGGGGAGCACAAAGGCTGCATCTCCGCAGCTCCATACCTGGCGGTGCTCTGGTGGGAAAGGTGAATCCCCAGGAACAGAGTGGGGTCCGGGAGGTTATCAGGCCACACAGGGAAAAGCGGTTCCACTGCTGGAGGGACACTTGGTAGAGACTGTTGAAGCCGCCTGTTCCCAGCAGACCCTGGAAGACAGCCACATTCACTGGTGCTGGGGCAAGGTTGTTGAGGGTGAAGCCTGGTGCCGGATGTGTGTTGCGATTTTCTATGGTCCCTGAAACGCTGAGGCTACACTGTCTCGCGATCTTTTTTGGGGGTGGGCTGGCACCTGGCCACAGTCTTGGGGCATCGGCAACAGCAGCATCCAGCAGGCATTCCTGGGTGCAGCCGACATTCGGCACTGCTCATTCAGCCATTGCTCAGTGAGACCCTCCCGCAGAGGTGTGGAGCGGGTCAAAGCTGCAGTCCTTCGGAAGTAAGGGGCCGGGGAAAGCGGCCGCATCTGAGACAAAACTCGGGAGAGAGGTAGTGCCTGGGGCCTGGTCACGGAGAGTGAAGAAACGGGGAGTGGAGGAGAGCTGAAGATGGAGGTCGGGTGCATGATTGCTGATCCGGGAGAACAGAGTGTTTGGCGCCATTTTTCACCGCTCTCGCGCATGCGCATGTGCACCGACGAGCACCAAAACAATCCACCCCAGTAGTCTAGCAGCTCCATCTAGTGGAGAGCGGAGCTGTTACACCAAGCCCTGCCCAACTGGGCCAACTTCTCTCAAGACAAACCTCAGGGCCGGTTTAATTCATGGACTATAAAGAGCTGCATGGACTGACCTCTAGGGGAAAGCAAAGCAATTTCAGTCCTACTTCAATCTGTTAGCAGGTTCATCTATTCAATTTTCTTTTTCTCTCTCTTTTTCCTTTTTCTCTTTTACAATTATTTTCTTTTTCTTGAATACAGAAAGAGAAAAAACTCATTTTTTATTTTCAATTTTTATTAAAAATATCTGTCTTTAATTTTTTACTATATTTTTTACTTTTGTGTAATTTTTTTCAAATTATGCTTTACTTCCATCATTTTATTTTAGTCTACTTCAGCATACTCACCTTTTCAAATTTTCAGACAATTTCCTTTTTTTATTTCTTTTTCTTTTTTTCTCTTTTTCATTTCTTTTCTTTTTCTAGAATGCAGAAAGAGAAAAACTTCATTTTTACTTTCAGTTTCTTTTAAAAATATTTTTATTTAATTTTTATTACTATATTTTTTGCTTTTATGTAAATTTTTTGAAATTCTATCTTACTCCCATCATTTTATTTCAGTCTACTACAGTGTATTCATGTTTTCAAACTTTCCAACGATTTCTTTTTTTTTGTCCTTATCTTTTCTTTTTTTCTTTTTTTAATCTTTTTTTTCTCTTTTTTGTTTCTTTTTTCTTAAATACAGAAAACAAAAAAAATCATATTTTTAAATTTTTATTAAAAATATTTTTCTATATTTTTTTCTACTGTATTCTGTAATTTTGTGTATTTTAGTCTACTTTAGTGTATTCATTTTTTCAAATTCTCAATTTTTTTCTTTCTCTCCCCCCATTTTTTTGTTTCTTGTTTGTTTTTTGTTTTTTGTTTTTGTTTGTTTCTCTGATCTGTCAAACCACCTTCTACACCCAAACCAAAACACACCTAGGATCTAGCATCATTTATTCGATTTGTGTGTGTGTGTGTGTTTGTGTTTAATTTTTAATTTTAATATTTTTTAATTTTAATTTTTTTTTCAATTTTTCTACCTCATTAATTCCTTTTCTCCCTTCAAAATGACAAAAGGAAGGAATTCATCCCAAAAGAAAGAGCACAAAGAGACGACAGCCAGGGATTTAACCAACACAGACACAAGCAAGATGTCTGAACCAGAATTTAGAATCACGATAATAAGAATACTAGCTGGACTCAAAAATAGATTAGAATCCCTTTCTGCAGAGATAAAAGAAGTAGAAAATAGCCAGAATGAAATTAAAAATGCTATAACTGAGCTGCAATCATGGATGGATGCGGTGGCAGCAAGGATGGACAAGGCAGAACAGAGAATCAGTGATATAGAGGACAAACTTATAGATAATAATGAAGCACAAAAAGAGGGAGATTAAGGCAAAAGAGCACGATTTAAGAATTAGAGAAACCAGTGACTCTTTAAAAAGGAATAACATCAGAGTCATAGGGGTTCCAGAGGAGGAAGAGAGAGAAATGAGGGTAGAGGGTTATGTGAGCAACTCATAGCGGAAAACTTTCCTAACCTGGGGAAAGACACAGACATCAAAATCCAGGAAGCACAGAGGACTCCCATTAGATTCAACAAAAACCGACCATCAACAAGGCATATCATAGTCAAATTCACAAAATACTCAGGCAAGGAGAGAATCATGAAAGCAGCAGGGAAAAAAAAGTCCCTAACCTACAAGGGAAGATAGATCAGGTTTGCAGCAGGCCTATCCACAGAAACTTGACAGATGAGAAAGGAGTGGCGGGGTATATTCAGTGTGCTGAATCAGAAAAATATGCAGCCAAGAATTCTTTATCCAGCAAAGCTGTCATTCAAAACAGAAAGAGAGATAAAAAGTTTTCCAGACAAACAAATATATATATTTTGGTATATATATATATATATATATATATATATATATATATATATCAAAAGCAACAAAGATTATAAAGGACCAAGAACACCACCAGAAACTCCAACTCTACAAGCATCATAATGACAATAAATTCATATCTTTCACTACTCACTCTAAACATCAATGGACTCAATGCTCCAATCAAAAGACATAGGGTAACAGAATGGATAAGAAAACAAGATCCATCTATATGCTGTATACAAGAGACTCACTTTAGACCTAAAGACACCTACAGATTGAAAATAAGGGGATGGAGAACCATCTATCATGCTAATGGTGAACAAAAGAAAGCTGGAGTAGCCATACTTTTATCAGACAATTTAGACTTTAAAATAAAGACTGTATCAAGAGATGGCAGAAGGGTATTATATCATAATCAAGGGGTCTATCCACCAAGAAGACCTAACAATTGTAAACATTTATGCACCAAATATATAAATCAATTAATCACAAACATAAAGTAACTCATCGATAGTAATACCATAATAGTAGGAGACTTCAACGCCCCACTCACAGCAATGGATAGATCAATCTAATCAAAAAACCAACAAGGAAACAATGGCTTTGAATGACACATTGGACCAGGTGGACTTCACAGATATATTCAGAACATTTCATCCTAAAGCAGCAGAATATACATTCTTCTCCAGTGCACATGGAACGTTCTCCAGAATAGACCACATACTGGGACACAAATGAGCCCTAAGTAAATACAAAAAGATCGAGATCATACCATGCATATTTTCAGACCACAATGCTATGAAAATCGAAATCAACCACAAGAAAAATTTGGAAAGGTAACAAATACTTGGAGACTGAAGAACAACCTACTAAAGAATGAATGGGCTAACCAAGAAGTTAAAGAAGAAATTAAAAAATATATGTAAGTCAATGAAAATGATAGCACCACAACCCAAAACCTCTGGGACGCAGCAAAGGCAGTCATAAGAGGAAAGTATATAGCAATCCTAAATAAGGCCTTCCTAAAGAAGGAAGAAAGATCTCAAATATACAACCTAACCTTACACCTTAAGGAGCTGGAAAAAGAACAACAAATAAAACCCAAAACCAGCAGAGGACAGGAAATAATAAAGATTAGAGCAGAAATTATTGCTATCAAAACCAAAAAAAAAAACAAAACAAAAAACAGTAGAACAGATCAATTAAACCAGAAGCTGGTTCTTTGAAAGAATTAACAAAATTGATAAACCACTAGCCAGTTTGATCAAAAAGAAAAAGAAAAGGACCCAAATAAGTAAAATCAAGAATGAAAGAGGAGAGATCACAACCAACATAACAGAAATAAAAACCATAATAAGAGAATATTATGAGCAATTATATGCCAATAAAATGGGCCATGTGGAAGAAATGGACAAATTCCTAGAAACATATACACTACCAAAACTGAAACAGGAAGAAATAGAAAATGTGAACAGGCCCATAACCAGTAAGGAAATCAAATTAGTAATCAAAAATCTGCCAAAAAACAAGAGTCCAGGGATGGATGGCTTTCCAGGGAAATTCTACCAAACATTTAAGGAAGAGTTAACACCTATTCTCTTGAAACTGTTCAAAAAAATAGAAATGGAAGGAAAACTTCCAAACTCTTTCTATGAAGCCAGCATTACCCTGATTCCAAAACCAGACAGAGACCCCACTAAAAAGGAGAACTATAGATCAATTTCCCTGCTGAACATGGATGGATGCAAAAATCCTCAACAAGATATTAGCCAACTGGATCCAACAATACTTTAAAAAAAGTATTCACCACAACCAAGTGGGATTTATACCTGGGATGCAGGGCTGGTTCAATATCTGCAAAACAATTAATGTGATTCATCACATCAATAAAAGAAAGGGCAAGAACCATATTATCCTCTCAATAGATGCAGACAAAGCATTTAACAAAATACAGCATCCTTTCTTGATAAAAACCCTCAAGAAAGTAGGGATAGAAGTATCATACCTCAAGATGATAAAAGCCATATATGAGCAACCCAACGCTAATATCATCCTCAATGGGCAAAAACTGAGAGCTTTCCCCCAAGGTCAGGAACAAGACAGGGAGGTCCACTCTCGCCACTGTTATTCAACATACTATTGGAAGTCTGAGCCTCTGCAATCAGAGAACACAAAGAAATAAAAGCCATCCAAATTGGCCGGGAGGAGGTCAAACTTTCACTCTTCATAGACGACATGATATTCTAGATGGAAAACCCAAGAGATTCCACCAAAAAACTGCTAGAACTGATTCATGAATTCAGCAAAGTTGCAGGATTTAAAATCAATGCACAGAAATCGGTTGCATTCCTATACACCAACAATGAAGTGACAGAAAGAGAAATCAAGGAATCGATCCCATTTACAATTGCACAAAAAAACCCATAAAATACCTAACCAAAGAGGTGAAAAATCTATACACTGAAAACTATAGAAAGCTTCTGAAAGAAATTGAAGAAGACACAAAGAAATGGAAAAAGATTCCATGCTCCTGGATAGGAAGAACAAATATTGTTAAAATGTCGATACCACCCAAAGCAATCTACATATTCAATGCAATCCCTATCAAAATAACACCAGCATTTTTCACAGAGCTAGAACAAATAATCCTAAAATTTGTATGGAACAAGAGAAGATCCCAAGTAGCCAAAGCAATCTTGAAAAAGAAAACCAAAGCAGGAGGCATCACAATCCCAGACTCCAAGCTATACTACAAAGCTGTAATCATCAACACAGTATGGTAATGGCACAAGAACAGACACTCAGATCAATGGAATAGAATAGAGAACCCAGAAATGGACCCACAAATGTATGGCCAACTAATCTTTGACAAAGCAGGAAAGAATATCCAATGGAATAAAGACAGTCTCTTCAGTAAGTGGTGCTGGGAAAACTGGACAGCGACATGCAGAAGAATGAACCTGGACCACTTTCTTACACCATACACAAAAATAAACTCAAAATGGATGAAAGACCTCAATGTAAGACAGGAAGCCATGAAAATCCTCGAGGAGAAAGCAGGCAAAAACCTCTTTGATCTTGCCCGCAGCAATTGCTTACTGAACACGTCTCTGGAGGAAAGGGAAACAAAAGCAAAAATGAACTACTGGGACCTCATCAAAATAAAAAGCTTCTGCACAGCGAAGGAGACAATCAGCAAAACTAAAAGGCAACCGACAGAATGGGAGAAGATATTTGCAAATGACATATCAGATAAAGGGTTAGTATCCAAAACCTATAGAGAACTTATCAAACTCAACACCCAAAAACAAATAATCCAGTGAAGAAATGGGCAAAAGACATGAAGAGACACTTCTCCAAAGAAGACATCCAGATGGCCAACAGACATATGAAAAAATGCACAACATCACTCATCATCAGGGAAATACAAATCAAAACCACAATGAGATACCACCTTACTCCAGTAAGAATGGCTACCATTAACAACTCAGACAACAACAGATGTTGGCGAGGATGCAGAGAAAGAGGATCTCTTTTGCATTGTTGGTGGCAATGCAAGCTGGGGCAGCCACTCTGGAAAATAGTATGGAGGTTTCTCAAAAAACTAAGAATAGAACTACCCTACAACCCAGCAATTGCACTACTAGGCATTTATCCAAGGGATACAGGTGTGCTGTTTTGAAGGGACACATGCATCCCCATGTTTATAGCAGCACTATCAACAATAACCAAAGTACAGAAAGAGCCAAAATGTCCATCGATGGACGAATGGATAAATAAGATGTGGTATATATATACAATGGTGTATTCCTTGGCAATCAAAAAGGACGAAATCTTGCCATTTGCAACTGTGTGGATGGAACTGGAGGGTATTATGCTAAGTGAAATTAATCAGTCAGAGAAAGACAAAAATCATCACTTCACTCACATGAGGACTTTAAGAGAAAAAACGGATGAACATAAGGAAAGGGAAACAAAAATAATATAAAAACAGGGAGGGGGACAAAACAGAAGAGACTCATAAATAAGGAGAACAAACTGAGGGTTGCTGGAGGGGTTGTGGGGGGGGAAGGGCTAAATGGGGAAGGGGTATTAAGGAATCTACTCCTGAAATCATCGCTTCACTATATACTAACTAATTTGGATATAAATTTTAAAAAATAAAAAGTAAAGTTAAATACATAAATACATAAATAAATAAATAAATACCGAAAATATCAGTGAAGGTTACACATGTGTCTCCACATACTAAAGACATAGTACACAGCTTCAACCAAGACTGTCCTTATCCTCTTCACATATTCAAACATTACTGATCATGAACAAGGCACTAATTCACTTCCCTAAATGACAATGCTGGTTTTTTGAATAAGACATTCAGTGATACATTCAACTCCCTCACCAGCTTCAGGAAGCAGGTCTCATAAAATTCCATAATGACTTACTTACAAAGGTTCAAATCAAAATAAATGAAACATGGCACGTTCTGGTCATCAAATAAATGAAACATGAGGGTAAATGCCCATTCCAGCCGACCCGCTGGCCATCATAAAAGTCAAAAGCCACTCACCTTTTCCTGTTCTCTCAAAGGACTTTTGGACCAGCTTGGGAGTTGCCTTATTGTCCCCAGGAAGCCACATTATATTATTAAGGAACCGTTTTATAGCCTCCTGGTATATATGAAAGACCATAAGTTCCAATAGCCAAACTTAACTTTGGGGTGAGGATAGACATCCTGTCTCTCAGAGTGGCTAAAACAACTTAAGAAGAGGTAACACTAATTCTACCCTAACTCTTCCAGAAAATTGAAAAAGGAACACAACCCAATTCATTCTATGAGACAAGCATTGCACTGATAGCACTGATAGCAATGCTAGGGGAAAAAAATCCCAAGAAAAAGCAACGTTCCATGTGAACACAGGTATAATTTTTTAAGCCAAAATTTAAGCAAACCCAAATATGAAAACAAAAATATAATGACCAGGTGGGGTGTGTTCCCAGATTATGAGGTTAGTTTAACATTTGAAATCAATTAGTAAATTCATCATATTAAGAGAATCAATAAAAAACCATATATTCATACAAAGACATGTAGTAAAAACATGAACTACATCTTACAAATTAAATATTGTGGTCTTCAAAGGACATGACTAAAAGAATAAAAAGATGAGTCATGGACTTGTAAAGAATATTTGCAGAGCTTATATTTTTGTGATAAAATATATGTGATAAAATACTTCTATCAAGAATATATATCAAGAACTCTGAAGACTCAATAATAACAAAACAAATGACCCAATGTAGGGATGGGGAAAATCTGACAAACACCTTACCAGTGAAGATACATGGTTGACAAGTAAGCACATGAAAAAAGGCTTAACATCACTGAAATATGACTAAACACACAAGGAAGGCTAAAAGTAAAAAGACTAACCATACCAAGTACTGACAAGGATATGGTGTACATGAAACTTGCAGTCACTTCTGGTGAGATTCAGAATGTTACAGCCATTTTGGAAAACAGTATGGCCATTTCTTTAAAAGTTAAAGTATGGTTCAGCCATTGCACTGCTACCAGTTAATCCAGAGAAAAGAAAGTACATGTTCATACAAAGGCTTGTACAAAAATATTCACAGCAAGTGTATTAGTAATAGTTTGAAACTGGAAACATACCTAATGCCCATCAACAGCCAACTAAATAAATATACTGTGGTAGTTCATACCTAGAACATTATTCAGCAACAACTATTCATACAGAAACTATGAATGAATCTAAAAATATTTATGCTGAGTACAATGAACAAAAATATGATCCCATTGATATAAAATCTGAATGACATAATCTAACACATAGGCACATATTAGGGATTGACTGGCAATGGTAATAGAAAGGTAGGAGGCCCCAGATGGGAGATTGCAAAAGGGCATTGCAAATTGTCTGGTGTGGGAACAAATATATTTGTTGTCTTGATTATGTTGATGGTTTCACAGGTATATATACATACATATGTCAGCATATGTATATGTCCAAATATGTCAAATTATATATTTTAAATATACCCAGTTAATTATATGCCAATATTACTTCAATAGAATGGTTTAAATAATGAAGACAAGCAACTTCAGGCTGTGGCCACAAGAAAGTGACAGGACCATATTGACATTCCTACTGTATTTTCTTAATATAACATTGTCAAATTGCCTAACATAAGTGTGTACAGTGTCCTCTTGGTTTTGGGGGTTGAGTCTCGTGGTTCATCACTTACATACAGCACCCAGTATACTCATCCCAACAAGTGCCATCCTCAACTTCACAGACTTAAAAAAACCTGACCAAATATATATTAAAATGTTTTCTTTTAGACATTGGACACCATGTAGCACAGGACATTCATGGCCAGCTGGAGAAAACTTCCAAGATACATCTCATGGAGGAGGTACCCACACCTGGCCTGGCCATCTCCCTGAGTGGAGCACTGCAGATTAGGGAAAGGACATGGCACCTAGAATCCACAGACCAGAGTACCAGAATACCAAAAGAGAGCTATAGGTAGAGAAAGCTTGGGGTTGGAGTCTTCCTGACAACGGTTCAGTGCAAATATGTGAGGAAACTACCCAAGGCACAATAAAGAATGAAATAGAGTAATACCCAGAGATTATACAGAGTCTTTTCGAACCACTACTCAGCCTTGATAGTTAATGAAGATCTAAAGGAGAGTTGCACAATCAGCTAGATAAAGGTGCATTTTGATCTAATTCCTGTAACTTTCTCTCAATTGATTCTAAAATTCAGAGAGAGAAGTGTTTGTATTTTATTAAACTTTAAAAACCCCAGCAATAAGAAATTGACCTCACCTTGCTAACAGCAGACTAAGATCCTGGGTTTTTAGCTCCCAGAGGTAGGGTGATCACTACTGGATAGATAAAAGGAGGAGCCCATGAGCCAAATCAAAAGCCTGAATTCCAAGAAAGGATTTCCTTAATTAGCTGCTGATCTGCTCTCCTACCTCCTTACCCAAAGAAAGAAGAACCTAACTGGCTGAAAGAGGTAGAACTGTCTGGTCACAACAATGTCCCTCCAGGCAGAACTTCATTTAAGTACGAACAATCTCCTCAGAATTAATGATGTAACTGCACAGTCCCCCCAGAATAAAGAAGATCTGTCACTTGGGGAATATCTACCTGATAGACAGAGGTACAGCAAGCTATCTTACGAAAAGGAAAAGAGTCAGAACTTCAGACAATTAAGTCCTCTGTAGGCTAGCATCTTATACTTGTGGGTACAGTTATGTTTGGAACAGTACTACATCTAAGCATTAAAAACACTTCCTACTTCAGTTTTCTAAGGTCATTTATTTATTAAAGTTGTAAATAAAAACCCTATAGAGAAGTTATCCAAGCAGGTAGTTAACATAGGTTCAAAAGTTTTAATACTGAGTATTGAACAGGTCAACAAAAATAATCCAATCACGTGTTTCCTTCTTTGCAAATCTCTAAGTCTATTGCTAAAGAGAAATATATATATTCCATTTCAAAATCTCCAGGGGCGCCTGGGTGGCTCAGTCGGTTGGGCGTCCGACTTCAGCTCAGGTCATGATCTCACAGCTCATGGGTTTGAGCCCCGCGTCAGGCTCTGGGCTGATGGCTCACAGCCCAGAGCCTGTTTCAGATTCTGTGTCTCCCCCTCTCTCTGCCCGTCCCCCACTCGTGCTCTGTCTCTCTCCATCTCTCAAAAATGAATAAACGTTGAAAAAAAAAATTAAAAAAAAAAAATCTCTGAATTTCCAGTGAATGGTAAAATATCAAGAAACTCTGGACTATTAAAACTTGAAAACAAGAATAAAACTGAGGGAATCCATGAGTCCCCTGGATGGAACTGAGTGTATTATACTTAGCAAAATAAGTCAGAAAAAGACAGTTATCATATGATTTCACTCATATGAGGAATTTGAGAAATACAGCAGATGAACATAGAAGAGGGGAAGGAAGATAAAAACAGAGAGAAAGGCAAACTATGAGACACACTTAAATACAGAGAACAAACTGAGGGTTGCCAGAGGGGTGGTAGGTGGGGAGATGAGTTAAATGGATGATGGGCATTAAGGAGGGCACTTTTTGGATTGAGCACTGGCTGTCATACCTTAGAAATGAATTACTGGGTTCTATTCCTGAAGCCAAGACCACACCGTATGTTAACTAACTTGAAAGGAAGAAAGAAAGAAACAAAGAAAGGAAGGAAGGAAGGAAGGAAGGAAGGAAGGAAGGAATGCATGAGAAAAGGCTTCCTGCAGAGACAGCCATTCCTGAAGGTGTTGGTGAGCCCAGTGCATTCTGGGGCAGAGGAGGGGACAGGGCAGATCCCCTAGCCTGTCAGAATGGATCCAAAAAAGTCTTTAGGAAACTCCATCTTCTGAAACCTTCTTCCTAATAAATTTTCCTGTTCCCTTTCTGTTCCCTTTGGGACAAAATAAAGGCATTACAACTGGGTTCACACAAAATTAACTGCTTCACAGTCCGTCAACACCTTCCAGCAGTAAGGGCAAAAGAGAGAGGGGCACCAAGAACTTGATTGTCCAGGGCCCCCTCCACTGCCCAGGCAGTTCTCCAGGTTTCCCATTAGTGAAACATGCCCAGTTAGTGCTGCTGCCCCCAGGAGCCCCTGTCCTTAGCCTCCAAGAGCCTGAAACTGACTTCACTTTCCACTTTCTACTGTCCCACACTTTGAGCATGTGCCTCTGAAAGTCCCTGCCATGCCCTGTGGTGGGCAGCTCATGATTTCTAGCTCAGCACTGGATCTACATTCTGGCCCCAGGAATGCAGAATGTGAAGCAGCTCCAGAGCAAATACAAAGAGAGGAAAGGAAACTGCTGGTAGCCCAAAACTAACTTCCCCATCCCAGCAGTAGGGATCCCATTCTACCGCACAGACCTCTCACGCCTCTCCCTCCTCTGGCCTGGGACCCTAGCCCTCTCTAGAACACCACATGGAATGATCCTCTGACCTAAGGCTGTGACTGAGCCCTGGCACAGGGGCCTGGGATGGGCCCCTTTCTGATTCTCCAGCTAAGCACTCACCCAGTGCAAAAGCAGTCAGGATTTTCGCAGCCTCAGAGAGCAGGAACCCAGGCAGAAAGAAGCCAGCTAGCAGTAGCGCCTGCTGCCCCACCATGCTCGCTCCTGTCCCAGCTGCAGATTCCAGCCTGGTGCCCAGAGCCCTATGCTCTGTGCCTCTGTGTCCTGCACAGTGACCTGTGTGCGTGCCCTGGGACACACGCTGCCCTGGCTGCCAAGGAAATGCGCTGGCAGGCAGCTCGGGAAGAGGTGAGAGGTGGATCCTGCCTGCCTTCTCTTCTGTTTGTCACTTCTGGCCCCTCTGCTCCGCCTCCTGGGTGCTTGCTCCACAGGCTATTAGGTCCTCACCCTCCCTAAGCTAAGGCAGCAGGAAGGAGGGGTTAGTGAGCTCTCCTTAACCCCTCTCTGTCCCTGGAATCACCACACTCTCCCCAGAGAAGATCCTCTGAACCAGGAATGATAGAGACCTTAGGATGTCACTTCCAAGTGAGCTCCACCTCCAGGTGACTCAGACCCTTCTCCGTTTTAGTGACCTTTCCCCAAATGTTCGCACCTCCTAACTGCACTATTGACCTCATACTGTCATCCCCGTGCCCCATTTCCCCAGGTACCTGCTTAAAATCTCCGCGAGTCTTCAATCTCAAGATCCCAGAAGCTGACTCCAAGAAGAAAATGACCTACACTTATTGCTCAGGGAGTGTCTTTGGAAAGTACCTACTGGTGAAAGTGCTAGTGTCCCCTACGTGTTAAATACCCCTGGAGGGCCAGGTCTTGACTGAAGGACTGAACCTCTAAGGCTAAGTCTGTAATTCTGAATGGGCATGACAAAATAGGACTCGGTAGTGGGCACCAAGAAGTTCTATTCTTCTAAGTGTTTGAAATTTCTCATTAGAAACGTGTTAAAACTCTCCCAACCTATTACTCCACTTTCCCCTCATACTATATGATTACATGCATGCACATTCACAATTTTCATCTGTTCAGGTAGCATATCTTCCCAGTGAAAACATTAATCTGCATTAGGGAGACACCATTTAATATTAATGTAATCACATTACTTTGTCTACAATCCTTATTTCAATCCCTCCAGTTGTGCACACAGTATCCTATGTTGTGACAGGAATTCTCTGGTGCAGGAGCCAATTCAGGATCACACATTGCATTTAGTTATCATGTGTATTTCATCTCCTTTAGTAAGGACTGGTTTCTCAACCCTTCTTTTTCTTTCATGTGATTGATATTTTAAGAGTACAAGCTGTTTATTTTCTATGATGGATCCCCAGTTGGGTTTGTTTGATGTTTTCTCAGAATACTTCAGGTTACTAGGGAGTTTGGTGGGAATACTACAAATGTGGTGTTGATTCCATCTCAGTGAATCTCAATGCGAAGCACATGATATTATTAGATGGTCCAATCATTAGAGATGATAACTCTATCCCTTATTTAAGGTGGTGTTCATCAAGATTCTTGACTGTAAAGCTGCTATTTTTTTACCCTATAATTAGGAAATCAGATTTGGGGAGACATTTTGAAACTGTGTAAATATTTTGTTCCTATCAAATTTCACTCACTCATTTTTATCAACTGTTTTGTTTCTTACTTAAAGCAATTGTAGCTGTCATGGTGGCCAATTAGTGAGTTTTAACTGCACTTTTTTTTTTTTTTCCATGTGGCATTGTATTGTTACAAAACCTTTTCCTTTGTCCCTATCCACCTATCATCTATCTATTTTCTATCTGTGTCAATCTATTATCATTATTTATTCATCTCTCTGTATTTATTCAGTGGGGTATTATCTCTTCCTATTATCATGTATTGGGTTGCTGCTGTTGAAACTCAACCATTTTGGAGCTTTTCCTTTCTTTCTGGCACACAATTTCCAGACTCCACTTGAACTTTTTTTGTTTCTGTCTTCAAATCTTCCATTTCTCAAAGACACCTAATGGTATTTTAAAAATAGGTGTGGTTTGCAAAAGTGCTCATTGCTAATGAAGCACTGTTGTTCATAAATCCTTTTCAGTGGACAGTTATGAAATATATAGATACAGGATGGATATAAATATTACATATCTATATCACCATGTTTACATATAATTTGTGGGAAACTGTGAATCCATACTGATAATACCTTCAATTCCAGCACCACCACAGAGGTGATTTTCATCTCCTCCATTTCCACATTAGTAACTCCCCTTCTAAATTTAAGAAATCTACTTTCAAAATCCTTGGTATATTTACACATCTGCTCAATCATACTGAAAAAATGTTACCATGTACTAATCCATGAACTGTGAATATCAGTTCTACCCAATAGACTACTCAAAAAATAGATTAGTCTAAAAGTAGATTTTTGCAGTTCATTTTTTCTTTAGATTGATGAGACATATATTCAAAGTACTGTGTTCAAAATGCAATTGTGTTCCCTCATTTTTTTGGTACAGTGCGATTTTTACACATTTGAAAATATTTTGAATTCATTTGTTTCTGTTTGTATTCTATTTTAGAGTTTTCTCCTCCATTTTTTGTTATAAATAGAACTTTGTTATGAAAAATAATAACGTGCCTACAAGGACCAAACTATGTAAACACAGAAATCTACAGACATGCCATTTGTTTCCTTGACCTTCACGCTATTCAAAAACAACTTTATAGATAATCTATCACATGATTCTGATTTTTCATCCCTCTGCTTCTTTTTGCAACAGCATGTAGATATAATTATATTTTTATTCTCTCCCTTTTTCTCTTTACTTAAAAATAAAAGTGAGATTACTATATTGTCTTTAGACTATGTTCTTTTACTTAACAGATTAGAATTCAATCCACATTAGTTTAAAATTGTCTTGTTCATTGTGGTTTATAGGTATCTATGATCCCACTGTGTCCTTGTAACAAGCTTCCTTCCTCAATTCTGACAGACTTTTAAAATGTTAGGACTAGTAGTCATCTCACTGTGATGAAAATTATGAATACACTTATCCCACTTTTTTAATGGTATTTTTCTACTTGTGGTAATTTAGCTGTGTAAAAACATTTTACTATTGTCAAATTAAACTAGTTAACTTTTCTTTGTTGCTTCAGAATATTTAAGTCATATAAAAGATCATTCCGTACACAGGGATCAAGGTCATTCCATAGTAATTCCATACACACACCTTATTTTTAGACTCAGTATGTTGTCATTTATTTATATTAAATATCTAATGTATTTAGAGTTTACTTTTAGATATGGTGTGAGATATGGATCAAATATTGTCTCTCTTCTAAAAGATTATCCTGTCATCTCAGCATTATTTGTTTGAACCACCATGCCATGTGCTATAAGCACAAGATAAACGGAACCCAGTCCCTGATTGTTAGGGTGTTATAGTTTCTAAATTGAGAGACATACATGTTAACAAGTAATTTCAACATATTAGGAAGAATGCTTCGAAAGAAGATATACAAGGAGCTCTGTTGTGAGGGTCAAAGTCAAGTGCAGCCACACTAATGTGAACACAATAAAGTTTGGTAGGAAGAACATGTAGAAGCTTTTTGTCCCAACAAGAGCAGAATGGCATTTCTGAGAGAGGACACAGTGTGGTCACTGATACAGAAGTACAGCACAGCACAATGTGTTGGGGTGGGTGTGACAAGATTCCCTCCTTCACCAAATTTTAGTCAGCATCCTCTGAATCCTCTTCTAGACTAGGGTTCCACCCTGGCCTGCTGCCCTGCCCTTGGTCTGCTGAACCCACTTTCAGCTTAGAATCTGCATCTTCCAAAATGCCCAGCATGATGCCTGTTGACAAATATGAAAGCAGTCAGTGTTGGCTGAATCAAATTGTTGAACTGGGTAAAATGCATTCATCTTAAGGACATTCACAATATGAAATCCGCTTTTCAGAAATAGCTAGTTCCTTGAGCTAAGTAGAAAGAAGTTTGCTTAAGACAACAAGTAACTCCATTTACCTCCTTTTGCATAGATAATTGGTTGACACTTAAACAAGTAATCATCTCACAGTGCCTGCAAGATGTGTTTATCACAATGTGATAAACCAAACAACAGAAGATTGACATGGGGGAAAAATCACATCCATAGAGTATTTAGTGTAGCTAGGCAAACAAAGAATCAATACGTGATCATGGTTAGTGGTAATGGTAGAAACATGTCAGTGAAAGAATCACTACATAGTGAAAAGAAACATAAATGACAGATTGAACTTCATTTTGACATTCTAACACATACCTCCAAATGTATGCATTTTATATGTAGATCCTTCATGTGTGTCATGTTCCATGCCCATTAGATGTCAACAAATTAAATATTTTGCCTGTTTTTATCATTTCTGAATGTGTTATTTTATAATTACAGAGAGACTACAGGTCTCACACACAAAATAAATTTGGATTAGGTCTGAGTATGTGAACTTGATTCCTTCCTTAGTCTGTTTACCATTAGTCCTCTGATTCTCTAAGAAGTAACTCCATTTCTTATACACACGTTTCTCCTCCTTCATCAAAGTTGTACTAGTTCTATTATTCTAGAAATTAAAATGTATTTGCATTTCCAATTATATGTAATGCAACAATAATTGGTGAACACTACATTTTAAAGTACACAAGAGGAAGACACTTAAAAACACATCTCATACAAGGGTGCCTGGGTAGCTCAGTCTGTTAAGCACTCAGGTCATGATCTCACAGTTGGTGGGATCGAGCCTCATCTCTTGTTCTGTGCTTCCAGCTTTGGATTCTCATCTCTGCCCCTCACCTGTGCTCTGTCTCTCTCTCACAATGAATAAATAAACATCTTTAAAAAAACACATCTCACACATAGAGATTTTCAAATCAATTTTAAAGTGTAATTTGTATGCAACAAACTGCATTCATTACATGGATACAACACAATGTCATTTCATTCACCTATTGATGGGCATGTAATTTTTCTTAATCTGGGGCCATTATAAATAAAGCTGTTATGAACATTTGTGTATAGACTTTCAAGTGGACATATGTTTTCATGAACTTAAGTAAATACCTACAAGTAATGCTGGGTCATGTGGCAAGTATATGCTTAACTGAGAAACTACAGAGCGATTTTCCTATGTGGCTGCACCATTTCACGTTCTCCTCAGCAATGGAACGGGTATGAGTTCCAGTAGCTCTGTCTTATTGCTCACTATTGATATGATCAGTCCTATTAATTTTAGCCGGCCTGGTAGATGTGTTGTGATATTGAGGTTTTATTTTGCATTTCTCTAAATGACTGCTGTATCCACTTTTTCATGTGATTATTGGCCATTTGCATATTTTCTTTTGTGAAGTGTCTGGTCAAGCTTTTCTTGTCCATGTTTGTACTGGTTGTAAGATTTGTTTGAATATTCTAGATACAAGTTCTCTGAGAAATGTGTTGCAATATTTTCTCCCAGTTTATGGCTTATACTTTTGTCTTCTTACGCACGTCTCTAGAAGAGTGAAGGTCGTTCATTTTGATAAAGTCCAATTTATCAAATGTCTTACTTTGCATACTGTACGGTATGCAGTAACAGTCAATGTTTTTCTGTGTGTGCCATTAAGTAAAAATCAAAGACCATTCAGATATCAGTTATTCCAGTAAAATTTGCTGAAGAGATTTGTCATAAATCAAGTAAACATGTCTGCGTGGGTCTATTTCCAAGTTTTCAAGATGCTCCTGGAATGGTAGCCAGACACAAACCACAGAGGGCTTGTATTACATGCAATGAGAGCCAGGAAAGGATCTTAACCAGGAAATGATGAGATCAGATGTCCATACTGTCAAGACCATGCTGACACAGTCCAGTGGAGAAGGTTTCAATGGATCCAGACTAGAGGCATCATCCCCACTCACGGCTTCCTTTGATCAGATGTGCTGGATGAAAGCAGAGCCCAGGAAGCAGCAGGCAGAGAGTTGGCATCACTGAGTTACAAGTGTTCAAAGATGATGATGTGGTAGGAATGGAAAAGGGAATCAGCATCTGAAATCCTGATCCTTATATCCGTTTGTTGATTATGAAGGTAAGAAATCTTGGCTTTTCTTTCTAATCACAACACAGAAAAAGCTTCAGGTCTGCCTTTCAAGGCACTATTGCCAAAGACAAATTTTAGAGATTTCATTCATAAAAATTACAGAAATAGGGGCACCTGAGTGACTCAATCGGTTGAGCATCTGACTCTTGATTTCAGCTCAGGTCATGATCTAACAATTCATGAAATCGAGCCCTAGGTTGGGCTCTGCACTGACAGCACACAGCCTGCTCAGGATTCTCTCTCTCCCTCTCTCTCTACCCCTCCCCTGCTCGCTCATATTCTCTCTCTCTCAAAATAAATAAATAAACACTTTTTTTAAAGAATTACAAAAATTAAACCTTGAATAACAGACACACACACACACACACACACACACACATCGTCATGTGATGTGCTTGGGACTATAAGTGACATCGTGCAGCATGAGAACTCACAGGACTCGGTAGACACCTGGCACCACTTCACATTCTACCCAGAAAATCCTATCCTGACCTTGGTAAGGATGGGCCTCTTTCCACATCTGCAAGAAGTATTGGTAGCAGCTGCTTCATCCTCTATTTGAATTATTTCAAGATGTGGGCACAACCCTAGAATTAAGCAGTCAAACTATGGTTTCTGCGACCATCCTGCATATCTACTATTTTCTTCACTGTGTTATAACCCACAAGATAGCATACATTTGAAACTTTAAAGGAGAAATATAATTCCATCTGTAAATGCAAAAGCAAATATCAGCACATAATCACTTGAAAGTAAAACATATTTTAAAGGGAACCTACCAGAGTGGGAGCCTGATGTCTAGTAAAGAACATCAAAAAGTCAAAAAAAAAAAAAATGGAGCAAAATCTACAGACAATAAGATGGAGCCACCACACCAGTCCTTATCAAAGAAACAAACAAGAAACAAAAAATAACCCTGGTGGTTAATACACTCTTTTTCTGGTGTATGTTGCTAGGAACTGAATGTAATTGCTATACATAGTGGGTTACTTCCTATTTATGCCACAGTAGGGTGGCAGAAAGATGTTTCCTAAATCAACAAAGTCCTGAGAATGGCCATGGTCACTGGACCTGGGCCCCAGGGCCTCACGCAGAGGTCTGGGATCGGACTTGAGGTCACCATGACTACATTTTTAAGAGTGAGAAATTGAGAAGGTAATTGTGACAAGTGAAAAACACAGCATCAGCTGTGGCCGAAAGGCAGGCTCCAGGTCTGAGAGCAAAGGAGGTGCTCTTCATAGGAGGGGACTCAGCACAGAGACCACAAGTGGAGTCCAGGGAGGGTCACCCCTGCCTAACTGCAGGACAGACAGAGGTGAGGCTTCCTGAGCTTGGACGTGAGGTGAGAAGGAGACGCAAGAGGAAAGACACCCAAACTGGAACAAGTGGCCAAGATCTTATGTCATGCCGTAAAAAGTGAGGATAGAGAAAGATCAGAGAGAGAAAAGTGTCCAGAGAGCAACAGTGAAGTAAGCAGGGCCCTGTGTCTAGGGACATGGAATGGGGAGGAAAGCAGGGCTGTCGGATGAAGGCCTGGATCTGAGTGAGGAGGCCATTGATGAGGGGCAAGTCAAGAAGCCAAGATAAAATTCACAGACACAGAGAGTAGAATGGGGGTTGGCAGGAGCCTGTGGGGTCATGGAGGTGGGGACAGGGTTATGAGTATTTACTGCTTGATTATCATGGAGTTTGAATTTGGGATGATGAAAACAGTTCTGGAATGAATGGTAGTGAGGTTTGCATGATAACATCAATGTACTTAATGCCAACGACTGTACACTTAATGGTTAAAATGGTAAATTTTACATAATATAAATTTTACCACAATTTTAAAAAAGATCCCAAGATTACTTCATAAGAATTTCTAAGCAGAGGCAGATTATAATGAGGAGATATTTGTGTTCCACCCTAAAGTGCCAATATGGGAAAGACACCAGCAGTGTCCTGTGTTTGTTGGAAGCCTTGTACAACCAGTGGGTCCTGAGACAACCATCAACATTATATCCCCATCAGGCCTTCTTCAGCTTCCTGGCCCCACACAGCCACCTGGTCACCATGCCCAGCAGCTTTCCGCAGAGCCACAGGGTGCCCAGGGTGACCACCAGCAGGAACAAGAAGACGTCCAGCAGGTACTGCTCATGCCACGGTTGCTGCAGGGCATGGGGCTTGAGGTGGGCCGCACCCCCTGTCTGGAGGATGTGGTCAATCCAGCCCACCAGCCTCTGGGCAGGGGTCAGGGGGTGGGAGTGCCTGATGATGCTGGCGGCCACCGCTGCTGACTTGTACCTGTTGGCAGACACAGAGGCAGGGCATTACTTCTGTGGTCTCAGAAGTCTTAGAGACCTTGTGTCACAAATGCTTTCCTCTGCATGCACAGAAGACTCATTTTCAAGGAAAAGTTGTTGGCCTGGCATTACCACCGTCCAGTTGGTCCCATTGAAAAGCTCAAACTAGTGTCTCCATGCGAAGATACATGATTAGTGCTAAAAGTGCTAAACTATAAAATAGGGACTAAGTTGTAAAGTCAAATCTCTACCCAGGAAGCTTATGGTTGATAAAGGGAAGAGTAGATATGAATATATGGGATGTAACATATAACCCACTCAGTATAGATGTCCTGGAGACCCTAATAAGTTATTCAGTTCATCCTGGTTATCAGATCATTGTGCTGGATGGGAATTTACCTAGGACATCATGGGCCCTTTTACTGATTCACTTAACATAAATTCATCCTTACTTTGTAGCAGGCCCTTTACTAGGCCCTGGGAATATGGGAACACAAGAGACACACTTGGCCATCTAGGAGAGCTTACTCTCTATAGTGTGAGGGACACACAATAAATTAAAACAGAAAGAAATGGGGATGGGGTAGTTGCTGATCCTGAGAAGCGATAAGAAGGAAAAATGAAATTATGATTGAAGGGAATGGGAGAAGAGTGCAGTTAGGACTGTTAGATAAAGACTGCCTCTCTGAGGAGAGGGCATTGGAGATTAGTCCGACTGTCATGAAGGTGCCAGTCCTGAGAGGAGAAGGAAGGATGTTTTAGAGAGCAACACTGACAAAGGGCCTGAGGCAGGAAACAGTGTGGCATATTGGGGGACTGAAAGGCAACCTTCTGCCTTAAGTAATTCAATTATAAGCACCCTTAAAATATAACACCTCTCAGAAACCCTATATAAGTAGGTCACAGTCCTACTTATAGTTGAGTAGAACTCGTTCTCAATATCTAACCTAAATGCCTAGTCTTGCTCTCAAAGGTAACAGGTCAGATGTTAGCATCACATACATATTCCATGTCCTGGAAGTTCCAGCTGTTATTGCAAAAGTGTGCCACACAGCACACTTCGTATTTGATGCCTTCATTCAGCCTAAGTGACCACAAGCCCAAAGAGCTCCATACCTCTTGTCTTCTATGACTTCCTTCATCTTCAGAGCCAATGTCTCTGCCTTGATCTGCTTTAACTGGATAGAGACACCAAACTTTTTGGCTTCTACTCGGACCATGTTTTCAGCCTGTTCTTTAAGGACAGGAATCGCTACCATGGGTACACCATGTTGGATGGCCTCCATTATGCTATTCATCCCACCATGAGTGACAAAAAGACGGATGCGTGGGTGAGCTGTTGTAAATCAGGAACAGAGCAGAATATTTCAGGGTGAAAATTTTCAGAACATCTGATAAAGTAGCAAGGGCAGAAAAAAAATACAAAGAGATCTCAAATTTTGTTGGAGAAACTGATATACTGATTTAGCTTAGGACACACTCAAGGGTGCATATTCCAAGATACAAGATTCTGGCCTTGTCTCTGTACAGAGATTCCTTAAAACAATCCATGTGGGAATAAGAACCCAAAGAAATCTGCAGAGAACAGTGCTTAGCAAGAAATAATCCTCCTCCCATATCCATCCTTTCATCCATCCATTATTTTCTCTCAATGCTACATCTCTCTTGTGTCTCCCATCCCTGTTGTCTCTCTTGGTATCTCACTCTATCTCTGTTTCCATCTCTCACTCTCCAGGTTTCACCCTCTCTCTTTCACTGTCCATTCACTTCCCTGTTATCTGAAGTCTTAACACTTTCATTGACGACACATAATCATGTGACATTCATCAAACTTACACCTCATATGCTTTCTATTCAATTCCATAGGAAATCCTCTAAAGCAGAGAATGAGGGACCACCCATCTCAGTATTTCCAGTTCCTGTGTGCTTACTCCACCCTTCTTTAGAGAAAACTAAAACAAGTGTTGATAACAAAGAGTTCATCTCCAACACTGCCTCTCAACAGGGATGTCCATCAGAATTTATTTGTGTTTCTTTGAAAATCAGAATCTTTTTACATACCCCATGCCTTCTGAAAAAAATGTGCAGAACCATCTAGCTCTCTGTTACCAGAGAATTTGTTGAACCAGGTAAAAAGCTGAGAGGTTATTCAGCTTGACATTCAGATATTTTAGTACACTCTTCAGACAGTTAACAGAAACCTTGTGAAAGTATGAGTACATCTTTTGCAGCAAAGGAGGATGAACCAGTAAGTGTGGGAGTGTGTTTCTACAATGGCATAAAGCCTAACAGGTGCTCAAGATGCCTGGAAAACACTGGTAGTATGGCCCTTGATATGTGTTCTCAGAGTCCATAAACTGTCTTTGTATTTAGGCAATGTTGTTCAGTGTCAAATATGATAGGGTCAAAATAATGGCATGATAATATCACTTCTGACTGAAGGTATCAGGAATAGAAAGGAAGAAGAAAACATGGAAATTTTAGCCATTTGGGAAGTATACCTAATATCCCAAGAACTCCAGCTGGCTGCTCCATTCCTACCCTCTAGACATTACCTTTAGCTACCATCTGCTCCTTCACAGGCTGCTGGGGTGCCTAGTAGAGCCCTAAAGTTACATAAATGGAAAGAGAGAAATAGATCTGGGTAGTCCTTACCCAAGAGGTCATTCTGAGGAAGCCAGTCCACAATTTTCACATTTGCTGCCAATTTGACGTCTTTGGGCCACTTAGATGGCTTACATTTCCATATCACACCTTGAGACAGATGAGCAAAGGCACTGTTCATCTCCATGAGAACTTCCTGGGACTGATAGGTGCTCACTATGGAGCCCAGGGCCACAAGGACAAAACCAGAGTCTCCAAACTTGCTGATGAAATTCTCAAATTCCTGGAGAGAAGTGAGAAAGGACAGGATGTGAACAAAGTTGTTTATGAAAGCCTAGACATTCATGAAATGAAAGTCAACTATTAACTGAATATGCCCTCCTGTCAGTACCTAGAGCTCACTGTCTTGAAATTGTTCTCATAGCCCTGGGAACAGCTCAGTGCACTCTTCACTGTGCTCGTATCCATTGTGTCTGGTGGCTTTGAAGTCATTTTTCTGAGATCTCAGGACACGCCATACCATATGAATACCTTCAATAATCACAAATGGATGTGTAGAGAGCCTTAGGTGTCCAGCCACTATCACAATAGCCCACATTGCACATAAGGCAATTAACACATACTGTAGCACCAACACCTAGATTCAGAATGTCGATTTAACAATGTTTTAAGAAGAGGAAAGTACAGGTGGTGGAAACTTCTTTCTTCATTAACAACATGGCCCCAGAACAAGGGTGATCCTCATCCCTCATCCTAGTTCTGGGGATATGTGGTCACTTAGGAGTGTTCCAATGTCAGACCAGGGTGCTAGTGCCTGGGAGAGTGCCACTTGATGTCCTAGACCAGTAGGGGGCAGTAGGCCTTCTGGAAACTGAGGTAATGCTGGGAAAATATCTGTCATGTGTCTCCTTCATATGCTTATGAGCCATCTGTGTTTTCTTTGTTGACAGTTCTGGTAAGGTGTTCGGTCCATTTTTTTTTTATCGTTTATTTATTTTTGAGACAGAGAGAAACAGAGCATGAACGGGGGAGGGGCAGAGAGAGAGGGAGACACAGAACCAGAAGCAGGCTCCAGGCTCTGAGCCATCAGCCCAGAGCCCGACGCGGGGCTCGAACTCACGGAATGTGAGATCGTGACCTGAGCTGAAGTCAGACGCTTAACCGACTGAGCCACCCAGGCGCCCCAGTCCATTTTTAAAATACTGGTTTTAATTGTTAAATTTTAATAGTTCTTTGTATATTGTGTATATTTGTGTCTGTGTTTATTTGAATATTTTGAATAATAGTTTTTAACAGATCTGTTCCAAACATTTGGTTGTGTTCTGTTCCTCCTCCTTTCATTCTCTTGATAATTCCTGCCCAGAAGAGAAATTTTAATTTCACCTTAGCACACTTATCAACTCTTTCTTTCATAGATCATGACTTAGTGTTTTGCATTTAAAAAGTTTTCACTAAACCCTAGGTCCTCTAGATTCTTTTCTGATATCATATTCTAAAAGTTTCATACTTTGCACTTGCTTTTTATATTAAGGTTTACGGTCTGTTTTGAGTTAATTTTCTTGAATGTGTAGAATCTGAGGCTAATTAATTTTCTATGTAGTCAGATCATTTTTCCAGCACTGTTGGTTTTTGAAAGTCTGCTTTCTCTATACTATTGTCTTTACTCCTTTATGACACATCAGCCCACTAAATTTATGTGGGTCTATTTTGGCTTCTCTATTCTGTTACATTGACTTCTAATCTTTTGCCAATATCATACCATTTTGATTACTGTAGCTTTATAGTAAGTCATGAAGTTGACAATATCACTCCTCAAACTTTGTTCTTCATCTTCAATATTGTGTTGGCTTTTTAGGGTTTTTGCCTCTCCGTGCAAATTTTAAAATTTTTTTAATTAATATCCACAAAATAGTTGCAGAGGTTTTGATTGGGATTGCATTGAATGTATAGATCAATTTTCAAAGAACTAATATCTTGGCAATATTGAGTCTTCTTACCCATGAACATGGACTTACTCTCCATTTATTTAGTTCTTTAATTTCTTTCTTTCTTCAGAGTTTTGTAGTTTTCCTCATTTAATCTTGTATATATACATATTTTTTATTTATTCCTAAGATCTCATTTTTGGTAGTGCTAATGTAAATAGTATATTGTTTTTAATTTCATATTCCTCCATTCATTGCTGATATATAAGAAAAGGATGATTTTATACATTAAACTAGTATCCTGTGGCATTGCTCCAATTGCTTACTAATTCTAGGATTTTTTATGACTTTTCAGATTTTCTAAATGGACCATCATGCCATCTGTGAACAAAACCACGTTATTTCCTCCTGTCTAATCTATATGCCTTTTATCTCCTTTTTTGTCTTATTGCTTTACTTAGGACTTCCAGTATGAGGCTAAAATGTGGCAGTGAGAAGACAAACTTGCATTCTACCTTGATACAGAGAAGTTTTTTGTCCTGATGAAGTCCAATTTATGTATTTTTTCCTTTGTTACTCATCCTTTGGTGTCACATCTACAAATTCACTGCCAAATCCAAGTCTGTGTAGATTTATCCCTTTCTTGTCTTCTAAGAATTTTATGGCTTTTAGCTCTTTATTTAGGCCATTGATCCATTTTGAGTTCATATTGGTATGTGGTGTGAGGAAGGCTCAAAATACATTCCCTTCAATGTGAACAAATATCCAATGGTCTCAGCACCATTTTCTGAAGAGAGTCTGAAGAGACTGCATTGGTTGTTTTTGGCATCCTTGTAAAAATCAATTAGTCACAGATGTATGAGTCATTCTTCTTTTTGTTATTGCTTTGGTTATTCAGGGTCTCTTCATTTCCATATGCATTTGAAAACTGCCTTTTTCATCTATAAAAAAGGCCATTAAACTATTGATAAGGATTAGATCAAATCTGTAGATAATTTTCAGTAGTATTGCTCTTTTAACAATATTAAGTATCATAACCCATGATCTAGAGATATCTTTTTATTTATTTAGGTCTTTCTTAATTTCTCTCAGGAAATTTGTAGTGTACAGTGAACATACATGTCTTTCACCTCCTCAGTTTAATTGGATGCTGTTGTAAGCAGAATACTTTACTTGATTTCATTTTCAGGTTGTTCCTAGCCAGTGTATGGAAACACAAGTCCTATTTCCATGTTGATATTTTCCCTGCAACTTTGCTAGATTTGTTTAACATCTAGTAGTTTCTTTTTGGTGGGTGAAGTCTTTGGGATGTTCTATAGAGAGAATTATGTCATATAAAAAAAGTAAGCTATTTTGACATTGTCCATTCCAATTTGGAATTTCTTTTTCTTGCCTACTTGCTCTGTCTATGGCATATTTAAGTAGCAGTGGGCATCTTAGACTACTGACCTGAGGCAGCACAATTTCTGTCTATCATAAAGAATATGATGTTAGCTGTGAGTGTTCCAGTAAATACTCTTTGTCATGTGAAGAAGTACCTTTTTTACCCTTAGTTTTGTTTTTATCATGAAAGGGTATTCATTTAGTCAAATATCTTTTCTGCATATATTGACATGATGTGTTTTTTTATTCCTTCCACTCTAATGTATTACATTGATTGATTTGTTATATTAAACTATTTATAAAATATTTTTACCTCCTGTGAACTTTTTGACTGAAGTCTATTTTGTGTGATATTAATTAGCATATATTATGCTATATAATATATAGCATATAATAATTCCTAGATTATTCTTAGGAAATTTTTTTACATTTATTTATTTTTGAAACAGAGAGACAGAGACAGAGTGCGAGCATAAGAGGGGCAGAAACAGAGAGACACAGAACCTGAAGCAGGCCCCAGGCTCTGAGCTGTCAGCACAGGGCCCAATGCGGGGCTCCAACTCACGAATGGTAAGATCATGACCTGAGCCGCAGTCACATGCTTAACCAAATGAGCCACCAGGCCCCCTAGGAAGTTTCTGATTTAATCACCTAAAAATGAGCATTAATACAGTTTTGTCAATTCTTTATAACAGTTTCTCCATCCTCTTCATGGTTTGGTTGTTCCCAATTCCCAACCTATACCCCATTGTTCCATTGGGCTGTAATTGACTCCATCCAGCACTACACTGTTAGAACTACCATTCTGGGGGACCACTTAAAATCACCTTTACTATCTTTTGATAATTATAAGATTAATTTAAATCTATTATTTAAAACTGAAAAGAGCACAACATGACATTAGAATAGGAAGTTCCATGCTCTCATTCTGTACAGAAATATTTTAAAAATATTTTATTTGAAGTTCTTAAAAGATAAAAATAAAAATAATTAAAAACTAACTGTACCCCAGGCAATTGTGTAACCAGTCTCACCAAAGTTGGCAGATAGTTATGAAAACAACCTCTCACCGAGGTTGACTGGACCCTCACCTTACTCCATACAAAAAACTCAACTCAAAATTGATTAAAGACTTAATCCTAAAATGGAAACGACAAAGCTCTTAGCAAAAAAAAACACAGGGTGAAACTTCATGGTATTGGTCTTGCTATTGATTTCAAAAATATAGCACAATAAACTAGAAAATGAAATATCAAAATCAAAAGAAACAAACACCAAAACAAACAACAAAACAAATGAGACTACATTAAACTACAAAGCTTCTGCACAGCAAAGAAACAATCAACAGAGTAACAGAAGACCTACAAATAGAAAACATTTATAAACCATAATCCTAAGAGATTAATCTCCAAAATGTATAAGAAAGGCTTACAATTCAATGGAGAAGAAAAAAGTCTTATAACTCTATTAAAAATAGATGGAGGACTTGAATAGACATTTATCCAAAGAAAACATGCCAAATGGCAAACAGATATATGAAAAAAGTGCTCAACAACACTAGCCATCAGGGAAATACACATCAAAACCACAATGAGCTATTAATTCACAAATATTGGTAGTTATTTTTAAAAATCAGAAGACAACTAGTGTTAAAGATATGGAGAAATAACAACCCTTACATACTGTGGTTGGGAATGAAAAATGTCAAAGGCACTAAGGACAATAGTATGGAAATTTCCCCACAAATTAAAAACAGAAAATGGAAATCAAGATCTCAAAGAGATGTCTGTATTCCCATATTCACTGAAGCACTATTCACAATAAGCAAGATATGGAAACAAACAAAATATCCATCAAAGATGAATGGTTGAAGAAATTGTGAGATATATATATATATATATATATATATATATATAGACAGATATTCCATTATATATATAATATATATATTCTTTAAAAAATACTACATATTTTTTAAAAGTTCTCTATATTCTTTAAAAAACAATACTTATATTCTTTAAAAAAGAATACTATATGTTCTTTTAAAAAGAATATTATGTATTCTTTAAAAAAGAAGAAAATTTTGCAATATGGGAAAACATGGGTGAAACTTAAAGATATTATGATAAGTGACATAAGCCAGATAAGCAAATACTGCATGAGTTAACTTATCTGAAGCATTTAAAATATTCAAATTCATAAAATGAAAAGTGGCAGCTGGTTTCCAAGGTTTAGGGTTTAAGAGAAAAGGGTAACTATTATTCAATGGAGAAAGAATTACAGATAAGTGAGATAAATAAGGTCTAGAGATCTGAGATCCAATATGGTACCTACAGTAAATAATTATGTATTGTATGGTTAAAATTTTGATAAGGGGCTAGATCTCATATTAAGTGTTTTTACCAAAATAATATAAAATTTAAAATAGAATAGAATAAATAGAATAGAAAAATAAAAATTAAAAAATTAAAAAAATAAAAATTTACATTTAGGTGTTTTGTTTGTCTCATCCTACTTCACTCCCAGTTCCCACTGGCAGGGAAGCCACCAACTCTGCACTGAAGAGCTCTGCATGAAGTCCCTATTGAGCACTAAGGTTTTACTTACTTGTGGTACTGGTTTAACAGGTCTGGCCAATAAGCCTCCAACATACACAGTGTTGGGAAGCAGGGGCCTAGCAAATTCAAGGGCAAAGTCAGAGTTAACAAACCACAGCTCTGCTTTCTTTAAAAGATGAGACAAAACTGGCCTGGAGCCTTCCGGGAAATGTTCCTTGATGGTGTTCTCAATGGTAGAATGGATTTGCCTTTGCTTTATGGAGAAATCAAAGAACATCAGAAAATTCCTCACTCTGCCCCAGAAGTCCATGTGGTCGGTGAGCAAGGAACGGAATAATGGAACATAAGACAAAGGACTTGGTAGCCCATGGTCCACACTTCCAAATTGGGTAGGAAGAATTGACACAAATGGCTTCCCAAGCTTCTCAGCAATGAGGAAAGAACAGAAGTCAAGTGCTTCAACAAATACCAAGTCAAAGTTCTCATTTTTTAAGAAATCCATGATATCACCTCTCCTTAGCAAATCACTGCATCGAATTCCCAGTTGTTTCATTAATGATACAAAGTTGTCAAATGCTTCCCTGTAAAAACAAAAACAAACAAACAAACAAAAAAACTAAAGACAAATATTCATTGGAGGTGTTAATTTCACAATACTTAGGAGAATCTTTGGCTCAAAGAAAATACCCCAGGTAAGTAAGACCATATCTGGCAGCAGCCCCCACCCATTTTACCAGTGTCCAATGAATACTCTGCTCTGATCACTCTGCTCCAGGTGTTTCTGCCTCCTGAAATGTTCTCACCTCCTCCCCTCCCCTTTCTCTGGCCAATCCATATGCACCCACTATCAGAGCTAATTCAAGATCCTTCTGCTTTGAAAGCATTCCCTACACTAGCAGATTTTAGAGTTTCATTTCTAGTTGATACATTCTTTTTTTTTTTACTATGAAATTTATTGTCAAATTGGTTTCCATACAACACCCAGTGCTCATCCCAACAGGTGCCCTCCTCAATGCCCATCACCCACTTTCCCCTCCCCTCCACCCCCCCATCAACCCTCAGTTTATTCTCAATATTTAAGAGTCTCTTATGGTTTTCCTCCTTCCCTCTCTGTAACTCTTTTTTTTTCCCCTTCTCCTCCCTCCTGGTCTTCTGTTGAGTTTCTCAGGATCCACATATGAGTGAAAACATATGGTATCTGTCTTTCTCTGCCTGACTTATTCCACTTAGCATAACACTCTCCAATTCCATCCACGTTGCTACAAATGACCAGATTTCATTCTTTCTCATTGCCAATTCATATTCCATTGTATACATAAACCACATCTTCTTTATCCATTTGTCAGTTGATGGACATTTAGGCTCCTTCCATAATCTGACTATTGTTGAAAGTGCTGCTATAAACAATGGGGTACAAGTACCCCTATGCATCAGCACTCCTGTATCCCTTGGGTAAATTCCCAGCAGTGCTATCACTGGGTCATAGGGTAGATCTATTTTTAATTTTTTGAGGAACCTCCACACTGTTTTCCAGATCAGCTGCACCAGTTTGCATTCCCACCAACAGTACAAGAGGGTTCCCATTGCTCCACATCCTCTCCAGCATCTATAGTCTCCTGATTTGTTCATTTTAGCCACTCTGACTGGCGTGAGGTGATATCTCAATGTGGTTTTGATTTGTCTTTCCCTGATGAAGAGTGACATTGAGCATCTTTTCATGTGCCTGTTGGCCATCTGGATGTCTTTTATTTCTGATTTTATTTTTTATTTTTATTTATTTTTTTTATTTTTTTACATATCATTTCTTTCATTTAATATTATATATTAAACATTTTCTATAATTGTTTTAATTTTCTTCTTTATTTTTTAAAATTTACATCCAAATTAGTTAGCATATAGTGAAACAATGATTTCAGGAAGAGATTCCTTAGTGCCCCTTACCCATTTAGCCCATCCCCCCTCCCTCAACCCCTCCAGCAACCCTCAGTTTGTTCTCCATATTTATGAGTCTCTTCTGTTTAGATACTAGCCCTTTATCCAATATGTCATTTGCAAATATCTTTTACCATTCCATCGGTTGCCTTTTAGTTTTGTTGATTGTTTCCTTTGCAGTGCAGAAGCTTTTTATCTTGAGTGAGGTCCCAATAGTTCATTTTTTCTTTTAATTCCCTTGCCTTTGGAGATGTGTCAAGTAAGAAATTGCTGCGGCTGAGGTCAGAGAGCTTTTTCTTGCTTTCATCTCTAGGGTTTTGATGGTTTCCTGTCTCACATTCAGGTCCTTCATCCATTTTGAGTTTATTTTTCTGAATGATGTAAGAAAGTGGTCTAGTTTCATTCTTCTGCATGTTGCTGTCCAGATCTCCCAGCACCATTTGTTAAAGAGACTGTCTTTTATCCATTGGATATTCTTTCCTGTTTTGTCAAAGATTAGTTGGCCATACATTTGTGGGTCCAATTCTGGAGTCTCTATTCTATTCCATTGGTCTATGTGTTTGTTTTTGTTCCAATACCATGCTGTCTTAATGATGACAGCTTTGTAGTAGAGACTAAAGTCTGGGATTGTGATGCCTCCTGCTTTGGTTTTCTTTTTCAATATTATTTTGGCTATTTGGGGTCTTTTGTGGTTCCATACAAACTTTAGGATTGCTTGTTCTAGCTTCGAGAAGAACACTGGTGCAATTTTGTTTTGGATTGCATTAGATGTGTAGATTGCTTTGGGGAGTGTTGACATTTTAACAATATTTACTCTCCAATCCATGAGAAAGGAATGTTTTTCCATTTCTTTATATCTTCTTCAATTTCCTTCATAAGCTTTCTATAGTTTTCAGCATACAGATCTTTTACATCTTTGGTTAGATTTATCCCTAGGTATTTTATGCTTCTTGGTGCAATTGTGAATGGGATCAGTTTCTTTATTTGTCTTTCTGTTGCTTCATTGTTAGTGTATAAGAATGCAACTGATTTCTGTACATTAATTTTGTATCCTGCGACTTTTCTGAATTCATGTATCAGTTCTAGCAGCTTTTTGGTGGAATCTTTCATGTTTTCCATGTAGAGTAGCATGTCATCTGTGAAAAATGAAGGTTTGATTTCTTTACTGATTTGGATACTTATTTATTTCGTTTTTTGTCTGATTGCTGATGCCAGCACTTCCAACACTATGTTAAACAACAGTGGTGAAAGTAGACATCTCTGTCGTGTCATTTTTTCCCCGTTGAGGATGATATTGGCTATGGGCTTTTCATAAATGGCTTTTATGATGCTTAAGTATGTTCCTTCTATCCCGACTTTCTCAAGGGTTTTTATTAAGAAAGGATGCTAAATTTTGTCAAATGCTTCTTCTGCACTGATTGACAGGATCATATGGTTCTTTTCTTTTCTTTTATTAATGTGATGTATCACACTGATTTATTTGTGAATGTTGAACCCCCCCTGCAGCCCAGGAATGAATCCCACTTGATCATGGTGAATAATACTTTTTATATGCTGTTGAATTCGATTTGCTAGTATCTTATTGAGAATTTTTGCATCCATATTCATCAGGGATATTGGCCTGTAGTTCTCTTTTGTTGCTGGGTCTCTGTCTGATTTAGGAATCAAAGTAATGCTGGCATCAAAGAATGAGTCTGGAAGCTTTTCTTCCCTTTCTATTTTTTGGAACAGCTTGAGAAGAATAGGTATTATCTCTGCTTTAAATGTCTGGTAGAATTCCCCAGGGAAGCCATCTGGTCCTGGACTCTTATTTATTGGGAGATTTTTGATAACTGATTCAATTTCTTCACTGGTTATGGGTCTGTTCAAATTTTCTAGTTCTTCCTGTTTGAGTTTTAGAAGCGTGTGGGTGTTTAGGAATTTGTCCATTTCTTCCAGGTTGTCCAGTTTGTTGGCATATAGTTTTTCATAGTATTCCCTGATAATTTCTTGTATATCTGAGGGATTGGTTGTAATAATTCCATTTTCATTCATGATTTTATCTATTTGGGTCCTCTCCCTTTTCTTTTTGAGAAGCCTGGCAAAAGATTTATCAATTTTGTTTATTTTTTCAAACAACCAACTCTTGGTTTCATTGATCTGCTCTACAGTTTTTTTATATTCTATATTGTTTATTTCTGCTCTGATCTTTATTATTTCTCTTCTTCTGCTGGGTTTGGGGTGCCTTTGATGTTCTGCTTCTATTTCCTTTAGGTGTGATGCTCTCTTTAACTTTCATTTGTATACTAACTTTTTATCAGTGACTGTCCTGTTTCCTAAGTGAACTGTGGAAATAACTTCATGACATCAATATTCATGATATAGCCCTTTTAGTTGAAATTGAGAATAGCCTGAATTTGATAGATTGCCTCACACAAGGAACTTTCTGATGGCAATATTTGAATTCTAATTCTAAGCTGAACATGAGATTTACGTCTTCCTACCAGAAAAGATTAACATTTAAAACAAACAAAAATAAAAGCCTTTGTGAAGCTAACTACTATCCTTTCCACTTCATACCCAGCTGGAGTATTCACAAAAGTTCATGCTAAAATTTTACCAATATCTATTAAGACTCTGGTCTATGGCACTGTTCCAGGAACCATTCTGCTTTAATGTTTTTGCATCAGTGCCTGCAAGGAAAATGATCCTTTTTATGCAGCATAGGGACAAATAGATGAGAATGTTCCTGACCAGAGGTTACAGGTACAAGTACTTTGGTGACCCATGGGCCTACCATTTGAATGAAGAACTAAGAGAATCAATGGCCTGGCCAACCTGTAACCTGTACAACACTACACTATGTCAGCCCACTGAAAGAAAGCCCACAGGTGAGAACTCATTGGCAATATGCAGATCTACACCTGGGGGTTAAAATCAACTTCATGTGATAACAGGTGATTAGCTGAAATTATTCTCTATTATATTTTAAGTGATTTTACCCAAACAGTGCTGCTAAATATTGGTGACAAATTTAAAATATGAAGTACAAATTCCTCAAAAGTAGAACATTAATCATGTCAGAAATTAAGTTAATTAAAAAAATATAGGAAAGCACTGTGCTTGGTGTATTATACCATATGTGACATGTATATAAAACTAGCCTTCAGGGCGGCAGGGTGGCTCAGTCGGTTAAGCGTCCGACTTCAGCACAGGTCATGATCTCACGTTCTGTGAGTTCCAGCCCCGCGTCAGGCTCTGTGCTGACAGCTCAGAGCCTGGAGCCTGCTTCGGATTCTGTGTCTCCCTCTCTCTCTGCTCCTCCCCTGCTCTCACTGTCTCTCTCTCAAAAATAAAATAAACATTAAAAAAAAAAACGGCCTTCAAGGTAATCAGTTTAAAGAAGAAGAGATGAGATATAGAATTTAAAAATGTATCAATAACAAGATGATATAGACAAAATTTCAAATCAGTACTTTAGATCAGATCTCTTATATACGAGAAAATTTGGAGTCTAGTTTGACTAAGGAAAATGACTTTATAAAAAAAGCCATATTTTATGACCACCTACTAGCAAACAAAATTTCTAAGGAAGAAGGGGGGTGGACATTAAGCCACTGTATTAAGCAAGTAAGGAATGAATTTGTGTCTTCCCCTCTGATGTCAAACATGAAGAACTTTCTATACATTCTAGGTAATGGCAAAGCTCTCAGGTTACTCACTCGTTGTGTATCACCAAGATATTTGATTTCTTAAACGAGTTTAAAAGACACTGGTTTGAGGTATAAGAAATCAATATTCATAAGCATTTTTCTATTCTTGAATTTATGTGAGGAAGCGGGAGGAAAAATAAGTATAATATGGCGACTCCCATTTGCATACCAACAATGAGAAATTAAATTGTCTATCCACCATCTGTGTGGTGGAGAATATGCAAACACTGTAGGTGAAGTGTTGCCAGGAAGATCCAAAAGGAACAATCCCCCTCATATACAGAAATGCATTCCTACTTTCAGTGGAAGAGGCACACTACACAGACTGAATAATTGCGAGTAAAAATTCATCTACTCCATTTATTCTCTGCCCCCTGTCATTTATCTCCCCATCTATCCATTCATCCATTCATCTATCCATTGCTCTTAAACTCACTCCAAGTATCTATGTATCCAGCCATTCATTTAAATCACTAAAACGTAAGTCTTTCAAGCAGAGAATAAAAGAAATTACCTGCCATGCAAAGCTTCTGTCACAAGGAAATCAAAACATTTCTTGAATTCTTTTCTATGATCTTCAGGTGGAAGCCAACTGATAACTTCATATGATGTTTCACCCTTTTCTTAAAAAAGAGGATAAAAAATAAAACACCAATAGGAAAAATTTTAATTATGCCATACAACCCAAATTAACATTCGCATGAGGATATCATGGTTTATTTATTCCAATTATTGTAAATATTTTCAAATGTTCCCTTACTGAACTTCTATTTTGTATGGTTTTTTCTGCTTTCTCATTTCTTCAATCACACAACCTGCCAATATTTATTGATAATAGGTTTAGACACTTTTATTCATTTTAAAGTACTTCAAGATTCTATTTAAAGTTTTCACATAAAGGTATAACTATTCATCATTTTATAGGTGAGAAAACAGAGATGAAAGGAGTGCCAGATAATTTGTCAGGATTGCACGTATAGTGAATGGCATACCTTATATTTAAATACAGACCTTATTTTATACCCGTTCCCCTGTCATTTATCACTTAGAAAAAGAAATCATTTTCATTAAAATTAAAAGTGAAACATGCAGAGGTTTTTCATTCTACCAAAAAATACCAATGCCTAAATTAAAAATTTAGTCTTCTAAATTAAAAATTGCAGTCTTGTGCAGCCCTACTTACCATCCTGGCATTTTCCCCATAACTCCTGTGTAATAAAAAGTCTAACACCATTTTTGAAGTTAGACTGCTGACAGCTTTCAAGCTTCATCTCTCCCTTAACCTTCCGTGACATATCCTGAAAAACTTAGAGGAAAGGCTCAACATGCCCTCCCTTGTGTGACCAAGATTTTCAAGCCAAGCAAGCCAGACCCACGTTAGGGGGATCCTCACCTCCATCCCACTCAGAAGCTTCCACAATTGGCATTTAGAGACAAAAGTATGGGTTTAACTTTTACATGGTCGTGATTATGTGTCTCACACAAACCTATTTTCTGTATCAGATTGGATTGTGTTTCTGGATTCCAGCATGAGCTGTGATTGACACTAGGCTAGGTAGAATTCTGTGACTGTGTGTCGCAGTCAGGTATTGCCCCCTTAAGAATGGTCCTCCAGAGTAAAACTGATAGCAATTTACAAGTGCACTGAATGATGTAAAGAAGGGTAGTTACCAAGTGATATGATGAGATGGATACCTGCAAAAGTAGATGGTGTGCTAGAACCTTAGAAAATGACTTTTCTGCTGCTGCTGATTATCTTGTAGCTAGAGGAAAATCTTGATTAACACAGTAATAGAGAAAAAGACTGATGACAGGCCCATGGAGTTATTTCAAGGAGTTAGTTCGAATTAATTTCACATGTCTCAAAATTATCCATGGGGAGACCCCTAACTTTGATGATACTAATGGGTATATTCTGAAGAAGAAGCTTATATATATATATATATATATATATATATATAGGCAGGTTATAACAGATACTTCCCCAAAATACATCTAATAACAACCAAAAGAAAGAGAAAAGAGAGGAGATGGGCAGGGTGGGAGAGTCAGGAAAGAAAACAGAGTTCTGTTTTGATACGTGTGGGAATCTAACATTACTTTTAAAAATTTACAACTGATAAAGGGGACAAGTTGCTTTTGTACCTCTCTGTCAGAACTTCCAAATGAATTTTAACATTGGATGAGATGAAACAATGACAAAGATTAGTGAGATTAGTGTTCTTAATCAATACTGGGGCAAAAATAACAGATATAATGATTATATTTTCTATATTTATGTAGATATTCCTGTATTACTAGGAGTCAAAAGTATTAGATACAGGACAAATTTCCATGCCCTGTCTTAACTACTGGGATAAAATATCCCATAGTCATAGCAACCATCTTTTACATCATCTACTAATAGTAATTGTTGTCTTATGTAATATGTCATAAATTAAAATAATATTAGAGTTCTGGCACTTATAGTCAGCTTGACAAAAAAGGACGTGTTTGGATCTGTCCAACATATTAACCTTTAAATACAACCCAATACATATTGAAACAGTGGCTTTAAGGATGAAATCCCATTATAAAAGATCTATTAAGCAAAGGAGTGATTACCTACACTGCTTTTCCATTTAATAGCTTAATTTAGATTAATTCATAAACCTGAAAAGAATTTATGATACCTTGCAGAACATTACTATAACATTGCAATGATGCATCATGTTAAGCCTGCTCCCCATCTCCAATATTACTGAAATTGCTGACTCTATCTAAGTAGTAATAGATACTTTGCAAGCATAGATTTGTTAGTATGTTCTGATCCTATTTCAACAAGATCTCAGCTGCAGTTTCTCTTCTCCTTCATCTTTGAAGGATACAAATCACTTGTACTGACTTCTCATGGACTACCTCAACAGCCTTGCTCATAAGCTTTGCTGGCAAGATCTTAACCACATTTACCTTTCTCCAGGAGCACGTGTATGACACTATATTGTGGACAACTTTTGTAGAGATTCATTGAACACACTCATTCAAGACACAAAAATTCACATAGAGGCTCACAAAGAGGGATGTGCCGCTGCCTTACACAAAGCAGAAGCTACAGCACCTCAGGTGATTCCTAAGAAGAATTATTTGTTCAGTGGAGGACTTTCCATCCCTGACACTGTCAAGAAAGTACTCCTGTGGTCCACTTTGAGCACATATGTACAAAAAGCTTTCCTGGACACACATTCAAACAGAAACTGGTGAAAATTCTCTTTTATATACACACACACACATATTCAACATCATATGTATATATATAATTTTGTAAAAAAAAAAAAAAGGTCAAAAGATAGTAGGGAAATTTCTGGGAAGATGGTAGAGCAACAGGAATCTGCCTCCCCTAATTAAATAAAAATTGAACTAGAAGACTCGGTCTAGAGTATCTATTTTGAAGAGTTGCAGTAACTTCTAGGGCAGGTTTTCAATGTAAATTGCAGATAATCTTACTCAATTTCAGTTATTTCAGCTTTTATCACAATAGCAACTATCCATCCCCTCTCCCCATCACATGGCAAGCACCTATACATGTATTCACAAAGCAGCATGCACAGAGGTTTCAAGAACCAGAGTGGACCAAAACAAACAAACTAACTAACAAACAAAATCCAAATATCACATATCTGGGTTCTGATTGCTGCTTGCTGCTCTAATCACAGAAGTGCAGACAAAGAAGTAGGCAGCAAAGTCTTTGCTATCCCTACACCTATTGTTGCAACCATCTCCCCGCTCTGGCTGAATGGACTTCAAGGGATCTTAAAAGGCTGATGATCTTTTTTTCTCCCTCATTTTTCTGTTTTTCCCTTATGCAAGACAGATATTAAAGGCTAGAACATTGGAAAACAACTACATAAACCAGGAACACTAGAAGAAAGTGTCCACTTATGACCAGGAAAAGGTCCAGAAAATACCTGAGGACATTGAAATCTACATCTTATATTGATCTTTTCCACAACAGCAGGATAAAACAATCAAAAAATTAATAAACAAAATGAATAACAAAAATCTGCAGACCCTGGGGAAGGGAGGAAAGTCTCATCTCCAGATTTAACACATGGTTAGATTCAAATATTCAGTCTTCTACAAAAATCACAAGACACACCAAGAAGCTGAAAACGAAAGCCTATTCAGAGGAAAATAATAAATCAACAGAAACTGTTCTTGAGAAAAACCTGATGGTAGATATACCAGACAATGACTTTAAAATCACTGCCTTAAAGATTCTCAGAGAACTAAAGCAAGATGTGGGGGAGGTAGAGGAAAAAAAATGTGTGCAAAATAAAAATGTCAATAAAGGGATAGAAAATCAGAAAAGAAGCTAAAAACGAATTCTAGAAATGAAAAATACAACTAATGTGATGAAAATTTCACTAGAGGGATTCAAAGGCAGATTTGAGTCAAAAGAAATTAACAGTGAACCTAAAGAGAAGATAATGGAAATGATAGAGGCTGGAGAGCAGTAAAGTTAAGACTGAAAAAAAGACAACATAGCCTAAGGATCCAACATATGCACTGTGGATGCTCAGAAGGAGAAGAAAGAAAGAAAGGGATAGAGAGAATACTTCAGCTATGATCTCCAAAATCTCCAAAATTGGATGAAAGATGTGAATATAAACATCCAAGCTCATCAACTCCAAGAAAAATGAGCTCAGACACATAGTCGAGACTCATTATAATCAAATTTAGAAAGATAAAAAGAGAATATTAAAAGCAGCAAGAGAAAAGTGACTCATCACATACAAGTGATTGTCAATGAGATTATCAATAGATTTCTAATCAGAAACTTTAGAGACCAGAAGTCAGCAGGCCAATACATTCAAAGTGGTAAAATAAAAGAATGGCCAAAAAAAAATTCTGTATCTGGCAACACTGTCCCTCAAAGGTGAGGGGAAAATCAAAACATTCCCAAATAAACAAAACCTAAGGAAACTTGCTACCACTAGGCCCACACTGAGAGAAATGCTCAAGGGAGTCCTCCAGGGAAAAAACAAAAGGACACCAGATACTAATTCAAAGGTGAATGAAAAAATAAATATTTTAATAAAGGTAACTGCATAGAAAAATATAAACTTAGTATTATAGCAACAGTTTCTAACTACTTTTGGTTTCTACATGATTAAAGAAACAAGTCCGTTTTTTAAAACAAATCATTGGTTTAAAAACAAGTATTACTTAAACTTTGTAATGCCAAACAAGTTTTCTATATAATTTAATGTACTAATTCATTTAAATTAATGAAAGTTTATGTCTGGGGGCACACGATGTACAAAAAGATATTTTTGTGATGTCAACAACCCAAGAGGGTGACCATGAACAACACATTACAGGAGCAGAATTTTTGAATGTTATTAAACTTGAACTTCTATAAATTATAATGAGTGACACAGATTTAGCAGGTTAAATGAAATCCCCAAGATAACACACGCAAAAAATAGCTATAGAATATACACAAAAGGAAATGACAAAGGGATTTAAAATTTTCACAACAAAGAATCAACTAAACACAAAAGAAACAGTAATACAGAAAGTGAGGAACAAAAAAGCTGCAAGGCATATAGAAAACAAATAGAAAAATGACAGAAGTCTCTCCTCATCAGTAAGTACTTCAAATGGACATGCATGAAACTCCCATATCAAAAGACAGACTTTGGGTAAAAACACATGATCCAATTGTAATAGCATTGTTTGGTGACAGATGGTAGCTACACGTGCGGTGAGCATAACATATACATATGCAGTTGGCAAATCACTATGTCAGACATCTGAAACTAGTGTCACATTGGTATCAACTATACTTCAATAAAAAATAATAGAGGAGCCAAGATGATGGAACAACATGGAAGATTTTTGTGGGTCTCTCATCTATGAAATACAGCCAGACCAACACTAAACCATCTTACACACCTAGAGAACTGATTGGAAGATTAACACAACAACTTGCACAACCTGAACCACAGAATTCAGCAGGTACATGACACAAAGAGCTGAACTTGGAGAGCAAGAAGCCCCAAAAGGTAGGGAACCCCTTTTGCAGGCAGAGAGAGGATGGAGACTGGGAAGGAGGGGAGAATACAGGAAAAACACCCCTCTCCAAAAGCAGCTGGAGAGAAAGTGGAAAATTGGAAACAACCCCAGGGACTAAACTAAAAAGGGAGAAAGGAGAAAGGAAAGGGTTTAAATTCCATTAAGACTGTAAACAACGGGAGCACAAAGTCTGCAACTCCACAGCTTGATATCTGGCGGTGCTCTGGTGGGAAGGGCGAATCCCCAGGAACAGAGTGGGGTCCAGGAGGTTCTTGGGCCACATGAGGAAAAGCAGTTCCACTGCTAAAAGGACATTTGGTAGAAACTGTTGAGGCCACCTGGTCCCAGCAGACCCCAGAAAACGGCCACATTGGCTGGTGCTGGAACAAGGTTGTTAAGGGTGAAGCCTGGTGCCTGATGTGCATTGTGATTTTCCATAATCCCTGAAATGCTGCTGCTACGCTATCTCGAGAACTTTTTCTGAGGCAGGATGGCACCTGGCCACAGTCTTGGGGCACAGGCAGCAGCAGGGTCCAGCAAGTATTCCTGGGTGCAGCTGACATTCGGCCATTGTGAGGTGAGACCCTCCTGTAGAGGGGTGGAATGGGTCAAAGCCTAGGTCCTTCACAAGTAAGGGGCCAGGGAAAACAGCTGCATCTGAGATAAAACTCTGGAGAGAGATACTGCCTGGGGCTTGGTCATGGGCAGTAAAGAAGCAGGCAGTGGACCAAAGCTGAAGACAGAGGATGGGTGCACGATTGCTGACTGGGGAGAACAGAATTCCAATACTAGAGACTGGGTAATGGGGTGACACCATTTTCACTGCTCCCACGCATGTGCATATGCACCTACAGGGCCACAACACTCCACCCCAGTAGGCAAGCAGTGCCATTTAGTAGAAAATGAGGCCATTACACTAAGCCCCGCCCAACTGGGCCAACCTTGGTCTTGAAGAACACAAGTCTCACCGCCTGCTTAGTGTGTGGACTATAAAGTGCTTCATAGTCTGACTTCTAGCAGAAAACGAAGTAATTTCAGTCCTATTTCAGTCTGTTAGCACGTCCATCTATTCAATTTTCTTTCCTTTATTTCTCTTTTTCACTTCTTTTCTTTTTCTTGAATACAGAAAGAGAAAAAATTCATTTTTAATTTTTATTAAAAACATTTTTGTTTAACTTTTTTACTATATTTTTTACTTTTGTGTAAATTTTTTCAAATTCTATTTTACTTCCATCACTTTATTTTACTCTACTTCAGTGTATTCACTTTATCAAATTTTCAAACGATTTCCTTTTTTCTTATTCTTTTTTCTCTTATTCATTTCTTTTCTTTCTCTTGAATACAGAAAGAGAAAAAATTCATTTTATTTTCAATCTCTATTAAAAATATTTTTCTTTAATTTTTTCACTATATTTTTTACTTTTATGTAAATTTTTTCATTCTATTTGACTCCCAACATTTCATTTTAGTCTACTTCAGTGTATTCAATTTTTCAATTTCTCAAACGATTTCCTTTTTTTCTCTCCCACCTTTTTTCTCTAATCTATCAAATCACTTTCAACACCCAGACCAAACACACCTAGGATCTAATATCATTTATTCAATTTTTGTGTGTGTTTTTTCAATTTTTTAATTTTAATATTTCTTTAATATTAAATTTTTTAATTTCAATTTTTCTGCCTCATTACTTCCTTTTCTCCCTTCAAAATGACACAATGAAGGAATTCACCCCAAAAGAAAGAGCACAAAGAAACGACAGCCAGGGATTTAACCAACACAGACACAAGCAAGATGTCTGAACCAGAATTTAGAATCACGATAATAAGAATACTAGCTGGACTCAAAAATAGATTAGAATCCCTTTCTGCAGAGATAAAAGAAGTAAAAAATAGCCAGAATGAAATTAAAAATGCTATAAATGAGCTGCAAACACGGATGGATGCAGCAGCACCAAGGATGGATGAGGCAGAACAGAGAATCAGTGATACAGAGAACAAACTTATAGAGAATAATGAAGCAGGAAAAAAGAGGGAAATTAAGACAAAAGAGCACGATTTAAGAATGAGAGAAATCAGTGACTCATTAAAAAGGAACAACATCAGAATCATAGGGGTCCCAGAGGAGGAAGAGAGAGAAAAAGGGGCAGAAGGGTTATGTGAGCAAATAATAGCAGAAAACTTTCCTAACTTGGAGAAAGACACAGACATCAAAATCCAGGAAGCACAGAGGACTCCCATTGGATTCAACAAAAACCGACCATCAGTAAGGCATATCGTAGTCAAATTCACAAAATACTCAAGCAAGGAGAGAATCATGAAAGCAGCAAGGGAAAAAAAAGTCCCTAACCTACAAGGGAAGACAGATCAGGTTTGCAGCAGACCTATCCACAGAAACTTGGCAGGCCAGAAAGGAGTGGCGGGGTATATTCAGTGTGCTGAATCAGAAACATGCAGCCAAGAATTCTTTATCCAGCAAGGCTGTCATTCAAAATAGAAGGAGAGATAAAAACTTTCCCAGACAAACAAAAATTAAAGGAGTTTGTGACCACTAAACCACCCTGCAAGAAATTTTAAGGGGGACACACTGAGGGGGAGAAAAGATGGAAATACATATATATATATATATATATATATATATATACACACACACACACACACACACACACACACAGAGCAGCAAAAGATTAGAAAGGACCAGAGAACACCACCAGAAACTCCAACTCTACAAGCATCATAATGACAATAAATTCATATCTTTCAGTACTCATTCTAAATGTCAATGGACTCAATGCTCCAATCAAAAGACATAGCATAACAGAATGGATAAGAAAACAAGACCCATCTATATGCTGTATACTAGAGACCCACTTTAGACCTAAAGACACCTACAGATTGAAAATAAGGGGATGGAGAAGCAGCTATCATGCTAATGGTCAACAAAAGAAAGCTGGAGTAGCCATACTTTTATCAGACAATCTAGACTTTAAAATAAAGACTGTATCAAGAGATGGCAGAAGGGCATTATATCATAATCAAGAGGTCTATCCACCAAGAAGACCTAACAATTGTAAACATTTATGTGCCAAATGTGACAGCACCCAAATATATAAATCAATTAATCACAAACATAAAGTAACTCATCGATAGTAATACCATAATAGTAGGAGACTTCAATGCCCCACTCACAGCAATCGACAAATCATCTAATCAAAAAATCAACAAGGAAACAATGCCTTTGAATGACACACTGGACTAGATGGACTTCACAGATATATTCAGAACATTTCATCCTAAAGCAGCAGAATATACATTCTTCTCCAGTGCACATGGAACGTTCTCCAGAATAGACCACATACTGGGACACAAATCAGCCCTAAGTAAATACAAAAAGATCGACATCATACCATGCATATTTTCAGACCACAATGCTATGAAAATCGAAATCGACCACAACAAAAAATTTGGAAAAGTAACAAATACTTGGAAACTGAAGAACATGCTACTGAAGAATGAATGGGCTAACCACGAAGTTAAAGAGGAAATTGAAAAGTATATGGAAGCCAATTAAAATGATAACACCACAACCCCAAACCTCTGGGATGCAGCAAAGGCAGTCATAAGAGGAAAGTATATAGCAATCCAGGCCTTCCTAAAGAAGGAAGAAAGATCTCAAATACACAAACTAACCTTACACCTTAAAGAGCTGGAAAAAGAACAACAAATAAAACCCCAAACCAGAAGAAGACAGGAAATAATAAAGATTAGAGCAGAAATTAATGCTATCCAAACCAAAAAAAAACAGTAGGACAGATCAGTGAAACCAGAAGCTGGTTCTTTGAAAGAATTAACAAACTTGATAAACCACCAGCCAGTTTGATCAAAAAGAAAAAGGAAAGGACTCAAATAAAATCAAGAATGAAAGAGGAGAGATCACAACCAACACAACAGAAATAAAAACAACAATAAGAGAATATTATGAGCAATTATATGCCAATAAAATGGGCAATGTGGAAGAAATGGACAAATTCCTAGAAACATATACACTACCAAAACTGAAACAGAAAGAAATAGAAAATTTGAACAGACACATAACCAGTAAGGAAATCGAATTAGTAATCAAAAATCTGCCAAAAAACAAGAGTCCAGGGCTGGGTGGCTTTCCAGGGGAATTCTACCAAACATTTAAGGAAGAGTTAACACTTATTCTCTTGAAGCTGCTCCAAAATATAAAAAAGGAAGGAAAACTTCCAAACTCTTTTTATGAAGCCAGTATTACCTTGATTCCAAAACCAGACAGAGACCCCACTAAAAAGGAGAAATATAAACCAATTTCCCTGATGAACATGGATGCAAAAATCCTTAACAAGATATTAGCCAACCAGATCCAACAATACATTAAAAAAAATTTCACCACAAGCAAGTGGGATTTATACCTGGGATGCAGGGCTGGTTCAATATCCACAAAACAACTAACGTGATTCATCACATCAATAAAAGAAAGGACAAGAACCATATGATCCTCTCAATAGATGCAGAGAATATTTGACAAAATACAGCATCCTTTCTTGATAAAAACCCTCAAGACATTAGGGATAGAAGGAGCATACCTCGAGATCATAAAAGCCATATATGAACGACCCAATGCTAATGTCATCCTCAATGGGGAAAAGCTGAGACCTTTCCCACTAAGGTCAGGAGCAAGACAGGGATGTCCACGCTCACAACTGTTATTCAACATACTATTGGAAGTCTGAGCCTCTGCAATCAGACAACACAAAGAAATAAAAGGCATCCAAATTGGCCGGGAGGAGGTCAAACTTTCACTCTTCACAAATGACATGATACTCTATCTGGAAAACCTAAAAGATTTCACTAAAAAACTGCTAGAATTGACTCATGAATTCAGCAAAGTTGCAGGATATAAAACCAACACACAGAAATCGGTTGCATTCCTGTACACCAACAATGAAGTGACAGAAAGAGAAATCAAGGAATCGATCCCATTTACAATTGCACAAAAAAACCCATAAAATACCTAACCAAAGAGGTGAAAAATCTATACACTGAAAACTATAGAAAGCTTATGAAAGAAATTGAAGAAGACACAAAAAGATAGAAAAAGATTCCATGCTCCTGGATAGGAAGAACAAATATTGTTAAAATGTTGACACTACCCCAAACAATCTACATATTTAATGCAATCCCTATCAAAGTAACACCAGTATTCTTCACAGAGCTAGAACAAATAATCCTAAAATTTGTATGGAACCAGAAAAGACCCTGAGTAGCCAAAGCAATCTTGAAAAAGAAAACCAAAGCAGGAGGCATCACAATCCCAGACTCCAAGCTATACTACAAAGCTGTAATCATCAACACAGTATGGTAATGGCACAAGAACAGACACTCAGATCAATGGAATAGAATAGAGAACCCAGAAATGGACCCACAAATGTATGGCCAACTAATCTTTGACAAAGCAGGAAAGAATATCCAATGGAATAAAGACAGTCTCTTCAGCAAGTGGTGCTGGGAAAACTGGACAGCGACATGCAGAAGAATGAACCTGGACCACTTTCTTACACCATACACAAAAATAAACTCAAAATGGATGAAAGACCTCAATGTAAGACAGGAAGCCATCAAAACCCTCGAGGAGAAAGCAGACAAAAACCTCCTTGATCTTGCCCGCAGCAACTTCTTACTCAACACATCTCCAGAGGAAAGGGAAACAAAAGCAAAAATGAACTACTGGGACTTCATCAAAATAAAAAGTTTCTGCACAGCAAAGGAAACAATCAGCAAAACTAAAAGGCAACCGACAGAATGGGAGAAGATATTTGCAAATGACATATCAGATAAAGGGTTAGTATCCAAAACCTATAAAGAACTTATCAAACTCCACACCCAGAAAACAAATAATCCAGTGAAGAAATGGGCAAAAGAACATGAATAGACACTTCTTCAAAGAAGACATCCAGATGGCCATCCAACACATAAAAAATGCTCAACTTCACTCATCATCAGGGAAATACAAATCAAAACCACAATGAGATACCACCTTACACATGTCAAAATGGCTAACATTAACAACTCAGACAACAACAGATGTTGGCAAAGATGCGGAGAAAGAGGATCTCTTTTGCATTGTTGGTGGGAATAAAAACTGGTGCAGCCACTCTGGAAAACAGTATGGAGGGTCCTAAAAAAATTAAAAATAGAACTACCCTACGACCTGCAATTGCACTACTAGGTATTTATCCAAGGGATACAGGTGTGCTGCTTTGAAGGGACACATGCATCCCCATGTTTATAGCAGCACTATCAACAATAGTCAAAGTATGGAAAGAGCCCAAATATCCATCAATGGATGAATGGATAAAGAAAATGTGGCGCATATATATATATATATATATATACCCAAATATCCATTGATGGATATTTGGGCTCTTTCTATACACACACACACACACACACACACACACACACACAATGGAGTATTTCTCAGCAATCAAAAAGAATGAAATCTTGCCATTTGCAACTATGTGGATGGAACTAGAGGGTATTATGCTAAGTGAAATTAGTCAGTCAGAGAAAGACAAAATCATATGACTTCACTCATATGAGGACTTTAAGAGACAAAACAGATGAACATAAAGGAAGGGAAACAAAAATAATATAAAAACAAGGAGGGGGCAAAACACAAGAGACTCATAAATATGGAGAATAAACTGAGAGTTACTGGAGGGCTTGTGGGAGGGGGATGGGCTAAATGGGTAAGGGGCACTAAGGAATCTACTCCTGAAATCACTGTTGCACTATATGCTAACTAATTTGGATGTAAATTTTAAAAAATTAAAAATAAAATTAAAATAATAATAACAATAATTAAAAAATTAAAAATTAAATGGGATTAACAATGGGGAGATGAAGATGTGAGTTGTATGGGAACTTTCTGTACCATCTTTGCAATTTTTATTTAAATACAAAATCATTCCAAAATGAAGAAATTATTTTTAAAAATAAATACAAAAATTAAAAGGCTACAAACACACACACAAAGAAAAACATGATCTAACTATAAACTGTCTACAAGAGACTTTAGGTCCAATGATACAGGTACACAGAAAAAGATATTCCATACAAATAATAATCAAAGAAAGCAGATGAGCAAATATCAATCACAATAGACCATAAATCAAAAAATATTACAAGACAAAGAAAGATATTATATATCAATAAAAGATTCACTACAGCAAGAAGATAAAACTATCATAAACACATATCATCTAATGAGAAACCACAAAATATCTAAAGCAAAAGCTGGCAGAATGGAGGGAGAAACAGATAGTTCCATAATAATCATTGGAGATTTCATACTCCACTCTCAATAATGGACAGAAAAACCAGAAAGAAGATCAGTAAGGAAATAGAAGACTTGCACACAAGACTTGCACACATTGATCCACTAGATGTAACAGACATATACAGAACATTCTACCTAACAGTAACAGCATACTCATTCCTCTTAAAGGTACCTGAGACATTTTCCAGCAGAGACCATATGTTCAGTCGCAAATAAGTCTCAACAGATTTTAAAACATAATTACCCCAGGACATCTGACCACAACAGGATGGAGGTAGAAATCAACAACAGAAGGAAAACTGGAAAATTTATCAATTATGGTAATTAAACAACATATTTTATATAAGCAATGTGTCAAATAGAAATCACAACAGAAATCAGAAAATACTTAGACAAAAATAAATATGAAAATACAGCATACCAAAACTTATGGGTTGTACCAAAATTAGTACTCAGAAGAAAATTTACAGCTATGTTAACAAAGAAAGTTATCACATCAATAACCTATTCTGCCACCATAAGATATTGGGAAAGAAAGTGTATTAAATATAAAACAGAAGGTAGAATTAATAAAGATTAGGGGAGAAACTATTAATTTTGGAAATAAGAAAAAACAAGAAGGAATCAATGGAACCAGAGCCAATTCGTTGAAATAATGAATAAAATTTACAGACAAGGAAGACACAAATTACTACAATCAGAATGAAATCTTACCACTTGCAAGGACATGGATGAAGCTAGAGTGTATTACACTAAGTGAAATAAGACAGTCAGAGAAAGACAAATACTGTATGATTTCACTCATAAGTGGTATTTAAGAAGCAAAACAGATGAACATAAGGGAAGGAAAGAAAATGAAAATAAGATAAAAACAAAGAGGCAAACCATAAGAGACTTGTAACTATGGAGAACAAACTGAGGGTTGCAGGAGGGGAGGTGGGAGGAGAGCTAAATGGGCAAAGGGCATTAAGGAGGCACTTGTGATAAGCACTGGGTGTTATATGTAACTGATGAATCACAAAATTCTGCTCTTAAAACCAATACTACACTATATGTTAACTAACCTGAATTTAAATAAAGTATTAGAAGAAAAAAAAATAAATGAAAGAAGTAACACCACTAATGACCACACAGAAATAAAAAGGACTATAAATGAATTCTATGAACTGCAGATGCTAAAAATTTAGACAACATTATATGGACAACTTCCTGGAAAGATATAAACTACCAAAGTTAAGTCAAAGAAGAAAAAGACATTCTAAATAAACCTATAAAGAGGAACGGTTGTTTTATTTGGGTTAAGTACTCAGAATCTCCTGCGAAATGGATATCCAAAATATAAAAGAAGATTGCACATGTGTCTCTACACACTAAAGACACAATACACAGCCTTAAAGAAGACTGTCCTTATCCTCTAGATTTTCAGACATTACTGATCATGACCAAAGCACTAATTCACTTTTCTAAATGCACAAAGCTGGTCTTTTTTTTTTTTTAAGTTTATTTATTTTGAGAGAGAGAGAGAAAAAAAAAAAACAAGTGGAGAAGGGGCAGAGAGAGAGGGTGACAGAGGATACTTACCTACAGGAAATATCCCAATGAGGGGCTCAAACTCACAAACCATGAGATCATGACCTGAGCCGAAGTCAGATGCTTAACCAACTGAACCATATAGTTAGTCTTTTAAACAAGACATTCAGTAATATTTTCAACTCTCTCATCAGTCTTAGGCAGCAAGGCTCATAAAATACCATAATGACTTACTTAAACATGTTCAAATTGAAATACATGAGACATGGCATGTTCTGGCCATCAGTCAAACAAGAAGGGAAATGCCCATTCCAGTCCCACTGCTGACCGCCATAAAAGCCCAAAGCCACCCTCTTTTTCCTGCTCTCTCAATGTACTTTTGGACCACCTTGGGAGTTGCTTTACTCTCCCCTAAAAGTGTCATCATACTAATAATAAACCATTTTATAGCCTCTTGGTATATATGTAAGGCCATATGTCTTAACACCCAAACCTAACTTTGGGGTGGGGAGAGACATGCTGACTCTCAGATTGGCTGAAACAATTTAGGAAGAAACAATACTAATTTTACCCAAACTCTTCCAGAAAACTGAAAAAGGAACACAACCCAATTCATTCTGAGATAAGAATTTCACTGATAGCAATTGAAGAAAGAAAATTAAAAAAAAACTCAAGAAAATCACAGAACGATGATCCTCATGGACAGAGATATAAAATATTAAACCAAAATTCAAACAAACAAAATATAAAATATATAAAAGAAAAATACAGGGGTGCCTGGGTGGCTCATTCAGTTATGTGTCTGACTTCGGCTCAGGTCATGATCTCACAGCTTGTGAGTTCCAGCTGTGCGTCAGGCTCTGAGCTGTCAGCACTGGAGCCTGCTTCAGATTCTGTGTCTCCCTCTCTCTGTGTCCCTCCCCTGCTTGCCTCTCTCTCTCCCTCTCTCTCTCTCTCTCTCTCTCTCTGTGTATTTATATATAAAATATATTTTGACCAAATGGAATTCAATCCCAGACTACAAGCTTAACTTAACATTTGAAAATCTATTACTGACATTCATCATTTTAACAGAATAAATAAAAAAATCATATTCATACTAATACATGTAGCAAAAGTATAAAATTACACTTCATCAAAGTAAAAATTGTGCTCTACAAAAAGCACTCCTGAGACAATGAAAAGTCGCGAACTGGGAAAAAATATTTGCAGGGCTTATATCTGGTATTTTACCATATATATATCCCAAATATATATCCAAGATATATATATATCCCAAATATATATCAAGAGCACTGAAGACTCAATAATAACAAAACAAAGAACCAATGTAAAAATGGGTGAAATTTAACAAACACTTCACCAGTGAAGATATATAGTAGACAAATAAACACATGAAGAAGGGCTTAGCATCATTACTAACAAAGGAAATGCATGTAAACACCGCAATGATATACAACTAAATACCTACACAAGGAAGGATAAAAGTAAAAAGGCTAACCAAGTACTGACAAGGGTGTGGTGTACATGAAGCTTGCAGTCACTTCTGGTGAGATGCAGAATGTTACAGCAATTTTGGAAACCAGTTTGGCCATTTCTTAAAAACTTAAACAGCACCTAACCTATGGTTCAGTCACTGCTCTCCTACCAGTTAATTCAGAGAAAAGACAGTACCTGTTCATACATAGGCATGCACACAAATCTACACAGCAGGTGTATTAACAATAGCTCAGAACTGGAGACAACACTAATGCCCAGCAACAGCAACTAAATAAACGCATTGTGTTAGTACACACATAGAACATTATTCAGCAAGAAAATGGAATGAACTACTCATACACACACTATGAATGCATCCAAAAATATTTATGCTGAGTACAATAAACTAAAATATAACACTAGATAATTATGATTCCACTGATATAAAATCTACATGATGTAATCTAACACATAGGGACATATTAGGGATTGACTGGCAATGGGAATAGAAAGGTGGGAGGCCCCAGAGGGGAGATTGCAAAAGGGCACTAGAAATCTTCTGGTGAGGGAAAAAATATATTTTTCATCTTGATTATGTTGATGATTTCATAGGTACATGTACAAATATATCAAATAATATATTTTAAATATATCCAGTTTATTATATGCCAATATTACTTCAATAGAATGGTTTAAATAATGAATATAAGCAACTTCAGTCTGTGGCCACAAGAAAGTGATAGGGCCATATGGAAATTCTTGCTTTAAACAACTAAAGAAAACCAGACCAAATATATGCTAAAATGGTTTTTTAGACGTTAGACACCAGGTAGCACAGGACATTCATGGATGGCTGGAGGAAGCTTCCAAGATACATCTCATGGAGGAGGCACCCACACCTGGCCTGGCCATCTCCCTGAGTGCAGCACAGCAGATTAGGGGAAGGACATGGCAGCTGGAATTCACAGGCCAGAATACCAGAAAACCAAAAGAGAGCTGTAGGGAAAGTTTGGGGTTGGAGTGTTCCTAAGAACAGTTCAGTTCAAACGTGAGGAAACTACCCAAGGCACAATAAAGAATGAAATAGAACAATACTCAGAGGTTTACAGAGCCTATTTTCAAGCCACTACTCAGGGCCTTGAGAGTTAATGAAGATCTAAAGGAAGTTCCCCAATCAACTAGATGAAGGTGCATTTTTACCTAACTCCTATAACTTTCTCTCTGTTGGTTCTGAAATTCAGAGGGAAAGGTGGTTGTGTTTTGTTAAACTCTATAAACCCTTGAAATAAGAAACTGACCCCACCTTGATAACAGCAGACTAAGATCCTGGGTTTTTTAGCTCCCAGGGGTAAGGTGAGCACTACTAGATAGATAAAGGGAGAAGACCTTCAGTCCATTCAAAAGTCTGAATTCCAAGACAGAGCTTCCTTGCATTAGCTATTGACCTGTTCTTCTACCTCCTTACCCAAAGAAAGCAGAACCTAACTGGTTGAAAGGGATGGAATTATCTGGTCATGGCAATGTCCCTCCAGGCAGAACTTCTCATGAGTGCAAGCAAGTCCCTCAGAATCAATGATGTAACTGCACAGTCCCCCCAGAAAAAAGAAGAACTGTCATGTGGAGAATGTCTATCTGGTGGATAGAAAGGTATAGCAAGCTCACTTAGGAAAAGGAAAATCCTGTGTAGGCTGGCATCTTACACTTGTGACTTCGGTTATTGATCAGAACAACCCCCATGTAAGCATTAGAAATGGTTTCTACTTCAGTATTTCTGAAGTCATTTATTTAGTAAAGTTGTAAATAAAAACTCTATAAGGAAGTTATCCAAACAAGTAGTTAATACACGTTCAAAAGTTTCAATACTGAGTATTGAATCAGGTCAACAAAAATAATCCAATCACGTGTTTCCTTATTTGCAGACCTCTGCAAAGGTACTGCTGTAGTGAAAAATAAATAATCCATTTCAAAACCTCCAGAATTTCCAGTAAATGGTAAATATTGCAAGAAACTCTGGACTCTTAAAACTTGGAACCAAGAATAAAACTAAGGGAATCCATGAGTCCCCTGAATTGTTGGTAGTTCTGAGTGTGGGTCTGTTTGTTAAAGAGGTAGAGGGTCTAAAGCTTTTAGCAGTTCCTCATTCCCAGAAACCACCAAAATGAAATGATCATGTGTTACAACTACCATGGTTGGCAGTCAAGGCAAATACACAATCAGACTGACAATTAAGGCAGATACAAAGGGACATATATGGAAAAGATATTCAGTGAACAATATAGAACCCAGTCTAAAAGGTGATTACACAATAACAATCTTAAGTTCATCTTCAGAATTCCATACTTTTTCAGACTTGATTTTCATAAAAAAATGCTTAATTTTGGATTTTTTTAAGCTAAAGCTGTAGCAATTCCGAATGAGAAAATCAGAGCTTTAAGTTCCAGATCCACCCAACTCTATTATTAAATTGCTGTGTGAACTTGAACAAATCTTTGCAGTTCTCTGGGCCTCTGTGTCCTTGTCTGTCAACAGAATTGTTGACAAGATTGATGAGCTTCATCTTAGCTAAAATTCTTTGCATTCAGTGACTCATGAACTTGTGACATCACTATGCACAACTCATAGGCAGCCAGTAACTTCTCATGAATACAGGATCATCTCACTGATAGATTTTGATCCTAAGACATGAATAAAAGACATCCTTTTAAAAGCTTTCTTAAATTTTGGGCCTCAGAACAGGATTAGAAAGTAACCTATGAAACAGAAAAAGCAGCTGTCCTTACATAATAGAACCTATAAATTTGGCTGAAGACATCTGTGCAAACAAATTAAAACCATACCACAGAGTAGTAGTTATCAAACTGATCAATAAATAATAATGTACAGAGGCCTGCCTGAGTTGAAGTGACACCTAGCTAAAGGGGTAAAACATGGAGATACAGCATGTGGAGGCCAGACCTACAGAACTTAATATGATAGTCAGCAGGTATCATAAACATACACACACACACACACGTTTTTCCCATTCTGTCAATACAACTAGATCCAGAAAGATTATGTGCTTCACAGTACTATACAAAACACATTGTCTCCCTGGGATAAAAGAATTCAATGATTACTAAAAAACATACCTGGGATTAAAAACTCTTCTCCGTAAAAAAGCATAGTGACATTATGACCATGATCTTGAAGAATCTCAGATACACGGTCCAGTAGTAGATAATGGCTTCCACCTAGGAACAACACAAAATTTCATTTTTGTAAAGATGTGAACAGAGGCTCTGAAATTGATGTGGCAGTTGGGAAATCCATGGTAAGGGGACAGAAAGTTGATGGTGAGCACAGGAAGATGAGTTTCTTCAGCCCCACTGTCTCACTTAAGGTAAGCCCCAGCTGAGGGCTTCTCAAATTTTGACCTGTGGTAATCCTCCATCAAAAATCTCCTTGTGACTCATGGCCTCCATGTCAGTGTGATGAACTTCTCTGCTTAGGCCTCAAGTACTTCCTGATCCTAGCGACATGCTCATTTTAGCCAGGCCTTGTGGAGATACCATGTCCTGAAGAAATAACTGTACTGGTGGAAATTAGGCACACTGCTGTAAATGAAGTGGGAAGGGTTCCTATTGGATAATCAGTCAGCACTCTTTATGGAATCATTCTCCATGTAAATTCATGTTAGAGGGGGAATTAGAAACATGGGATATTGAATATTAGTCCAAGAAATAGTCATTAAAGCAGAAGGAGGTAGATCCACCACTTAGAAACAAAATCCTTAAGGGGCATCTGGGTGGCTCAATAGGTTAAACGTCTGATGTCAGCTCAGGTCATGATCTCACAGCTTGTGAGTTCGAGCCCTGCGTCGGGCTCTGTGCTGACAGGTCAGAGCCTGGAGCCTGGAGCCTGCATCTGATTCTGTGTCTCCCTATCTCTCTGCTCCTCCCCTGTTCTCTCTCTCTCTCTCTCTCTCTCTCTCTCTCTCAAAAATAAATAAACATTAAAAAAATTTTTTAAATGAAACAAAATCCTTGAGATTCAAATATATTTAGCAGGATTCCAAGTTTCCAGTTAGGCCTGAAAATTTCTGAACATGAAATTAAGGCATTCAGGATAACTGTGGTCATTAGGGCATAACTGTAAGATCCTGCACATGACAGAGTTAGGCACCACCTATCCTAAGAAAATTGTGAGATTCTAAGGAAAGAGAAGCTTACTCCTAGGGGAAGTACTGGTTCTATCTTGCAATGATTGTCTAAAACTATGCATCATCAAGGAGCATTTCTCTTGAATCTATGGGTCTCAGAGCAGAGAATGTCCAATCAGGAAGAAAAGAATAGAATTGGCCCACGTTGGAAAGAGGGGTACTTTGGAAGATAACGACTTTGTAGTGATTAGGTCAGCAGAGTGGGATGTATGACTACAGTAATGGTGTGTCTGTGGGAATTACTCTAATTTTTAATTTGTGTTTGTGTTTCCTGAGGTAACACAGATTACATAAAATACAAACCCCTACCTCCTCAGACTGCTTGCTCTAGTTTACCTTTAACCTATGCAAGAAATGGATGCAGGGAGAGGAGAGTTAAGATGGCAGAGAAGTAGGAGGGCCTTGCCACTCAAACACAGCTGTATTGATGTCAGATCACTTAGAACACCCAGGAAATTGAACTGCAGAGCAGCCAAATGATCTCCACATTTGGAGGGATACAGCTTGGCAGGATTGAGGTGGATATGTGTGAATTTAGGGATATACAGTGGCAGAGCATAGAGGAGAGAGAACCCCTTCTGTGGAGAGACAAAAGGGAGAGAAAGAGAAAGGGATTATGAAAGTGCAGCATGGAGTTAGGACAAGAACAAGCTTCTCTGGACTATGGACTTGGGAGCAAGAAGTACTGAGTGTCCCAACTCTTTGTTTGCAACAGCCTTGGAATTGAAACTCAGAGTTTTCAGAAGTGTGCAACTTTATCCAGTCTGGATCCCTGGCTCATGCTCCTGGGGAGGAAGCAGCCACCCCAGAGTGCATAGTGTGGTGTAGCAATCTCTGGGGTGCCCTGGGAGAGAATAATTCTCTTCTCAGAGTACTTTGAGATGAAGGGTTTTTGTCTCCCCAAGGACAAAAGACCCTACAGGTGCCAGCCAAAGGCCTTTCATTAGCAGTGGGGAGAGGCTTTACTCTGGAGGTGGGGAGCATTGCTGCACAGTGCTGGGTCCTTTAAGACTTCAGATTTTGAATCCAGCTGAGCACCAAGAAGGTGCAGGAGAACTGTGGAGCAGGGCAAGCTGACTGCATTCTCTATTCTGTGAGGGCTGCCTGATAAGATAGGGTTGAGATCCCTGGTGCAGGGTTGAGAGATTGGAGTGATGTCATTTTCTCCCCAACACCAACACAGTGGGACATTGGAGAGCAACACAGTGGCTCCCAGTGGAGGCAGGACTGATTACACCTAAACCCTCCCCTCTATGCCTGGAAACTGCTTATTTACTGGAGCAAGACTGGCTGACCCATCGCAGCCAGTCTCTCCTCCAGAACAGCACAGCCACCAGCCCCAGGCGCCAACAGACAACTTTTTTTTTCCTCTCTTTCTTTCCCCCTTCTTTTTTCTTTTTTTTCTCTTGGAATCAGGCTCATGGTTTCTGATTTTCTTTTTGTCATTTCTTACCACATATATATATATATATATATATATACACACACACACACACACACACACACATATATATACACATACATATGTATATGTATATGTATATCAATATATCTATATCTATATATAGATAGATATACATATATAGAGAGATATATTGATGTACATATACATTTGTATATGTATATGTATATCAGACTTTATTTATTCTCTTTTTGTTTCATCTTTTCTCTTTTATTCTACTTTTTTCTTTATTTTTTTCCTACTCTTTCTTTGGAATCAGGCTTATAGTTTTCTGGGGTTTTTTTTATTCTTTTGGTTTTCTGTTCTCCACTTTCCTTTTTCTCTTTTTATGGGATCAGGTTTCCCCCATCCTTTTTTTCCTAGGGTTACTTTAACAAACAAATCAAAGCACACCTAGTTGAAGCAAGGAGGAGCTCTGCAAAGGATTGACCAGTGGGATAGAGCAGCCAAAACGCAACAGCAGAGTGCCTTCAACATACACCAGAAACACTTCCTGGAGCGCCAGGCCCTGGATAGTGTATGACTCCTTTTTAATATAGTAGTACTCTCAGATGCAGGACACATGACAGGCTTTTAAAAAATGCAAATGAGAGAAACTTAAGCAAAGTGACAAGCCAGAGGAATTCTCCCCATAAGAAAGGTTGAGAAGAAATCACAGCCAGAGACTTGCTCAAAAGAGATATAAAAAATATATCTGAACAAAATTTAGAAAAATAGTCATAAGACTGATAGCTAGGCTTGAAGAAAAGCATAGAAGACACCAGAGAAATGCTTGACACAGAGATCAAAGACCAAAGAACTAGTCAGGATGAATTTTAAAAATGCAATATGGAGATGCAAAATAACTAGATATAGTGACAGTGAGGATTGAAGAAGCAGAGGAGAGAATAGGTGAAATAAAATATAAAACTATGGAAAATAATAAACCTGAAAAAAAGAGGGAGAGGAAAGTACTAAACCACAGGGGAGAATTAGAGATCTAAGTGATTCCATGAAACAAAACAATATCCATATCAGAGGAGTCCCAGAAAAAGAAGAGCAAAAAGGGGCAGAAGGTTTATTTGAACAAATTATAGCTGAGCACTTCCCTAATCTGGGGGAAAAAAACAGGCATCCAAGTCCAAGAGGCACAGAGAACTCCCTTCAAAATCAACAAAAAAAAAGGTCAACCCCATGACATATCATAGTGAAACTTGCAAAATACAAAGATAAAGAGAGAATTCTGAAAGCATCTAGGGACAAAATGTCCTTCACCTACAAAGGTAGACACATAAGTTTCCACTGAAACTTGGCAGGCCAGAAGGGAATGGCAGGAAACATTTAATATGATGAAGAAGAAAAATATGTAGCCAAGAATCCTTTATTCAGCAAAGCTGTCATTCAGAAAAGGAGAAATAAAGAGCTTCCAAGCAAACATAAACTAAAGGAGTTTGTGACCACTAAACCAGTCCTGCAAGAAATTCTAAGAGGGACTCTGTGAGTGGAAAGCAGCAAAGACTACAAATGACCAGACAACATCACCACAAACACAAAACCACATTGTGTTATCTACAGATAACACAATGGCACTAAATTCATATCTTTCAATAATCACTCTGAATGTAAATGGACTAAATTCCCCAATCAAATGACATAGGGTATCAGAATAGATTAAAAAAACAGACCCATCTATATGCTGCCTACAAGAGACCCATTTTAGACCTGAGGACATCTGCAGATTGAAAGTTAGGGATGGAGAACCATCTATCATGCTACTGGAATGTCAAAAGAAAGCTGGAGTAGCCATACTTAGACAAACTAGACTTTAAAACAAAGACTGCAACAAGAGATGAAGGAGGGCATTATATGATAATTAAGGGGTCTGTCCATCAAGAAAAGCTAACAATTGTAAACATTTATGCCCCCAACTTGAACTCCCAAATATATAAATCAATTAATCACAAACATGAGTAAACTTATTGACAATAATGCCATAATTGTAAGAGACTTTAATACTCCACTTACAACAATGGATAGATTAGTTAAGCAGAAAATCTACACGGGAACAATGGTCTTGAATGACACACTGGATCAGATGGACTTAACAGATATATTCAGAACACTTCATCCTAAAGCAACAGAATACACATTCTTCTTGGGTGCATATGGAACATTCTCCAGAATAGATCACATATTGGGTGACAAATCAGCCTTCAACATGTACAAAAAGATTGAGATCTTACCATGCATATTTTCAGATCATAACACTATGAAACTTGAAATCAAACACAAGAAAAAATGTGGAAAGCTCTCAAATACATTGAGGATAAAGAACATCCTGCTAAAGAATGAGTGGGTCAACCAGGAAGTTAAAGAAGAAATTTAAAAATACGTGGAAACAAATGAAAATGAAAACATGACTGTCCAGACCCTTTGAGATGCATAAAAGGCAGTCCTAAGAGGAAAATACATTGCAATTCAGGTCTATCTCAAGCAGCAAGAAAGGTCCCAAATACACAACCAAACCTTACAACTAAAGGAGTTAGAAAAGGAGCAGCAAATTAAGTCGAAATCCAGCAGAAGAAGGGAAATAATAAAGACTAGAGCAGAATAAATGACTTAGGATCCAAAAAAGAAAAAACAAAACAAAACAGTACACCAGATCAATGAAACTAAGAGCTGTTTTTTTTAAGAGAATAAGCAAAATTGAAAACTACCTAGACAGACTTCTCAAAAATAAAAGAGTAAGGACCCAAACAGATAAAATCACAAATGAAAGTGGAGTGATCACAACCAACACCACAGAATTACAATTATAAGAGAATACTATGGAAAATTATATGCCAACAAAATGGACAATCTGGAAGAAATGGACAAAATTCCAGACACACACTACCAAAACACAAACAGGAAGAAACAGAAAATTTAACAAGCTCATAACCAGCAAAGAAATTGAATCGATTATCAAAAATCTCCCAACAAATAAGAGTCCTAGGCCAGATGACCCCCCAGGAGAATTCTACCAGGTATTTAAATAAGAATTAATACCTATTCTCCTAAAACTGTTCCAAAAAAATAGAAATGTAAGGAAAACTTCCAAACTCATTCTATGAATCTAGCTTCACCTTGATTGCAAACCCAGACAAAGACCCCACTAAAAACAAGAATTACAGGCCAATATCCCTGATGAACATGGATGCAAAAATCTCAACAAGATATTAATTGAATTCAACAGTACATCAAAAGAATTATTCACCATGATCAGTTGTGATTCATTCCTGGGCTGCAGGGCTAGTTCAATATTCACAAATCAATCAACATGATATACCACATTAATAAAAGAAAGGATAAGGGGCTCCTTTGTGGCTCAGTCAGTTGAGCGTCCAACTTCGGCTCAGGTCATGATCTCGCGGTTTGTGGGTTTGAGCCCCACGTTGGGCTCTGTGCTGACAGCTTGGAGCCTGGAGCCTGCTTTGGATTCTGTGTCTCCCTCTCTCTCTGCCCCTCTCCTGCTTGTGCTCTGTCTCTCTCTGCCTCTCAAAAATGAATAAATGTAAAAAAAATTGTTTTAATAAAAGAAAGAATAAGAACCATATGATATTTTCAATAGATGCAGAAAAAAAATTTTGACAAAATACATCATCATTTCTTGATAAAATCCTCAAGAAAGAAGGGATAGAAGGAACATAACTTAACATGATAAAAGCCATATATGAAAGACCCACCACTAATATCATCCTCAGTGGGGAAAAACAGAGCTTTCCCTCTAAGATCAGGAACAAGACAGGGATGTCCACTCTCACCACTATTGTTCAACACAGTACTGGAAGTCCTAGCCTTGGCAATCAGAAAACAAAAAGAAATAAAAGAAATCCAAATCAGTAAGGAAGAAGTCAATCTTTCACTCTTCAAAGATGACATGATACTCTACATGGAAAACCTGAAGACTCCACCAAAAAACTGCTAGAGCTAATACATGAATTCAGGCAAGATGCAGGATATAAAATCAATGTACAGAAATTGGTTGCATTTTTATATACTAATAATGAAGCAGCAGAAAGAGATTTCAAGGAATTGATCACATTTACAATTGCACGAAAACCCATAAGATACCTAGGAATGAACCTAACCAAAGAGGTGAAATATCTGTGTGCTGAAAACGATATAAACCTTATGAAAGACATTGAAGAAGACACAAAGAAATGAAAAAAACATATCATGTTCATGGATTGGAAGAACAAATATTGTTAAAATGTCTATGCTATCTAAATCTACACATTCAATGCAATCCTTATCAAAATAATACCGGCATTCTTCACAGAACTAAAACAAACAGTTCTACAATTTGTATGGAACCACTAAAGACCCTGAATAGAGAAAGTAATGTTGAAAAAGAAAACCAAAGCTGGAGGCATCACAATCCTGGGTGTTACAAAGCTGTAAACATCAAGACAGTATGGTATTGGCACAAAAACAGACACATAGATCAATGGAGTAGGATAGAGAATCCAAAAAAGGATCCTCAAATATATGGCCAACTAATCTTTGACAAAGCAGGAAAGCATATCCAATGGAAAAAAGACAGTCTCTTTAACAAATGGTGCTGGGAAAACTGGCCAGCGACATGCAGAAGAATGAAACTAGACCACTTTCTTACACCACACACAAAAGTAAATTCAAAATGGATGAATGACCTAAATGTGGGACAGGAAACCATCAAACTCCTAGAGAAGAAAACAGGCAGCAAACTCTTTGACCTAGGGCACAGCAACTTCTTACTTGACATGTCTTCAGAGGCAAAGGAAATAAAAGCAAAAATGAACTTTTGGACCTCATCAAGATAAAAATCTTTTGAACAGCAAAGGAAACAGCCAACAAAACTAAAAGGCAACCAATGGAATTAGAGAAGATATTTGCAAATGAGATATCAGATAAAGGTTTAGTATCCAGAATTTATAAAGAACTTAACAAACTTAACACCCAAAAAAACAAATACTCCAGGGAAGAAATGGGAAGAAGACATGAAAAGACACTTTTCCAAAGAAGATATCCAGATGGCTAACAGACACATTAAAAAAATGCTCAACATCATACATCATCAATAATACAAATCAAACCACAATGAGATACCACTCCACGCCTATCAGAATGGCTAAAATTAACAACTCAGAAAACAACAGATGTTGGTGAGGATTTAGAAAAAGGGGAAGCGTTTTGCACTGTTGGTTTGAATGCAAACTGGTGCAGCCACACTGGATAATAGTATGGAGTTTCCTCAAAAAATTAAAAATAGAACTACCCTATGATCTCATAGTTTATGGGTTCAAGCCCTGCATGGGGCTCTGTTCTGACAATTCACAGCCTGGAGCTTGCTTCTGATTCTGTGTCTCCTTCACTCTCTGACCCTCCCCTGCTCATGCTCTCTCTCTCTCTTTCTCAAAAATAAATGAACAAAATAATTTTTTAAGGATATAGTAAAGCATCATTGTAAATATACTCTGTTTAAAAAATAAAAATAAAATAAAATGAATAAAAATAGAACAAACCCATGACCCAGCAATTGCACTACTAGGAATTTATCCAAAGGATACAAAAATTCTGATTCAAAGGGGCACATGCACCCCAATGTTTATAGGAGCACTATAAATAATTTCCATAGCAAAATTATGGATAGAGCGCAAATGTCCATCAACTTATACATACATACATACATACATACATACATACATACAGGAATACTACTCAGCAATGAAAAAGAATGAAATCTTGCCATTTGCAACAACGTAGATGGAACTAGAGTGTATTATGCTAAGCAAAATAAGTCAGAAAAAGACAGTTATCATATGATTTCACTCATATGAGGAACTTGAGAAACACAACAGATGAACAGAGAGGAAAGGAAGGACAAATAAGATAAAAACAGAGAGGAAGGCAAACTATGAGAGACCATTAAATACAGAGAACAAATTGAGGGTTGTTGGAGGGGAGGTAGGTGGGAAGATGAGTTAGATGGGTGATAGGCATTAAAGAGGGCACTTTTTGGATTGAGCACTGGCTGTCATAACTTAGAAATGAATTACTGGGTTCTATTCCTGAAGCCAAGACCACACCGTATGTTAACTAACTTGAAAGGAAGAAAGAAAGAAACAAAGGAAGGAAGGAAGGAAGGAAGGAAGGAAGGAAGGAAGGAAGGAAG
>NW_026057577.1:124390519-124435631 GCF_023721935.1 Panthera uncia | reverse complement strand
GAAGGAAGGAAGGAAGGAAGGAAGGAAGGAAGGAAGGAAGGAAGGAATGGATGCATGAGAAAAGGCTTCCTGCAGAGACAGCCATTCCTGAAGGTGTTGGTGAGCCCAGTGCATTCTGGGGCAGAGGAGGGGACAGGGCAGATCCCCTAGCCTGTCAGAATGGATCCAAAAAAGTCTTTAGGAAACTCCATCTTCTGAAACCTTCCTCCTAATAAATTTTCCTGTTCCCTTTCTGTTCCCTTTGGGACAAAATAAAGGCATTACAACTGGGTTCACACAAAATTAACTGCTTCACAGTCCGTCAACACCTTCCAGCAGTAAGGGCAAAAGAGAGAGGGGCACCAAGAACTTGATTGTCCAGGGCCCCCTCCACTGCCCAGGCAGTTCTCCAGGTTTCCCATTAGTGAAACATGCCCAGTTAGTGCTGCTGCCCCCAGGAGCCCCTGTCCTTAGCCTCCAAGAGCCTGAAACTGACTTCACTTTCCACTTTCTACTGTCCCACACTTTGAGCATGTGCCTCTGAAAGTCCCTGCCATGCCCTGTGGTGGGCAGCTCATGATTTCTAGCTCAGCACTGGATCTACATTCTGGCCCCAGGAATGCAGAATGTGAAGCAGCTCCAGAGCAAATACAAAGAGAGGAAAGGAAACTGCTGGTAGCCCAAAACTAACTTCCCCATCCCAACAGTAGGGATCCCATTCTACCGCACAGACCTCTCACGCCTCTCCCTCCTCTGGCCTGGGACCCTAGCCCTCTCTAGAACACCACATGGAATGATCCTCTGACCTAAGGCTGTGACTGAGCCCTGGCACAGGGGCCTGGGATGGGCCCCTTTCTGATTCTCCAGCTAAGCACTCACCCAGTGCAAAAGCAGTCAGGATTTTCGCAGCCTCAGAGAGCAGGAACCCAGGCAGAAAGAAGCCAGCTAGCAGTAGCGCCTGCTGCCCCACCATGCTCGCTCCTGTCCCAGCTGCAGATTCCAGCCTGGTGCCCAGAGCCCTATGCTCTGTGCCTCTGTGTCCTGCACAGTGACCTGTGTGCGTGCCCTGGGACACACGCTGCCCTGGCTGCCAAGGAAATGCGCTGGCAGGCAGCTCGGGAAGAGGTGAGAGGTGGATCCTGCCTGCCTTCTCTTCTGTTTGTCACTTCTGGCCCCTCTGCTCCGCCTCCTGGGTGCTTGCTCCACAGGCTATTAGGTCCTCACCCTCCCTAAGCTAAGGCAGCAGGAAGGAGGGGTTAGTGAGCTCTCCTTAACCCCTCTCTGTCCCTGGAATCACCACACTCTCCCCAGAGAAGATCCTCTGAACCAGGAATGATAGAGACCTTAGGATGTCACTTCCAAGTGAGCTCCACCTCCAGGTGACTCAGACCCTTCTCCGTTTTAGTGACCTTTCCCCAAATGTTCGCACCTCCTAACTGCACTATTGACCTCATACTGTCATCCCCGTGCCCCTTTTCCCCAGGTACCTGCTTAAAATCTCCGCGAGTCTTCAATCTCAAGATCCCAGAAGCTGACTCCAAGAAGAAAATGACCTACACTTATTGCTCAGGGAGTGTCTTTGGAAAGTACCTACTGGTGAAAGTGCTAGTGTCCCCTACGTGTTAAATACCCCTGGAGGGCCAGGTCTTGACTGAAGGACTGAACCTCTAAGGCTAAGTCTGTAATTCTGAATGGGCATGACAAAATAGGACTCGGTAGTGGGCACCAAGAAGTTCTATTCTTCTAAGTGTTTGAAATTTCTCATTAGAAACGTGTTAAAACTCTCCCAACCTATTACTCCACTTTCCCCTCATACTATATGATTACATGCATGCACATTCACAATTTTCACCTGTTCAGGTAGCATATCTTCCCAGTGAAAACATTAATCTGCATTAGGGAGACACCATTTAATATTAATGTAATCACATTACTTTGTCTACAATCCTTATTTCAATCCCTCCAGTTGTGCACACAGTATCCTATGTTGTGACAGGAATTCTCTGGTGCAGGAGCCAATTCAGGATCACACATTGCATTTAGTTATCATGTGTATTTCATCTCCTTTAGTAAGGACTGGTTTCTCAACCCTTCTTTTTCTTTCATGTGATTGATATTTTAAGAGTACAAGCTGTTTATTTTCTATGATGGATCCCCAGTTGGGTTTGTTTGATGTTTTCTCAGAATACTTCAGGTTACTAGGGAGTTTGGTGGGAATACTACAAATGTGGTGTTGATTCCATCTCAGTGAATCTCAATGCGAAGCACATGATATTATTAGATGGTCCAATCATTAGAGATGATAACTCTATCCCTTATTTAAGGTGGTGTTCATCAAGATTCTTGACTGTAAAGCTGCTATTTTTTTTACCCTATAATTAGGAAATCAGATTTGGGGAGACATTTTGAAACTGTGTAAATATTTTGTTCCTATCAAATTTCACTCACTCATTTTTATCAACTGTTTTGTTTCTTACTTAAAGCAATTGTAGCTGTCATGGTGGCCAATTAGTGAGTTTTAACTGCACTTTTTTTTTTTTTTCCATGTGGCATTGTATTGTTACAAAACCTTTTCCTTTGTCCCTATCCACCTATCATCTATCTATTTTCTATCTGTGTCAATCTATTATCATTATTTATTCATCTCTCTGTATTTATTCAGTGGGGTATTATCTCTTCCTATTATCATGTATTGGGTTGCTGCTGTTGAAACTCAACCATTTTGGAGCTTTTCCTTTCTTTCTGGCACACAATTTCCAGACTCCACTTGAACTTTTTTTGTTTCTGTCTTCAAATCTTCCATTTCTCAAAGACACCTAATGGTATTTTAAAAATAGGTGTGGTTTGCAAAAGTGCTCATTGCTAATGAAGCACTGTTGTTCATAAATCCTTTTCAGTGGACAGTTATGAAATATATACATACAAGATGGATATAAATATTACATATCTATATCACCATGTTTACATATAATTTGTGGGAAACTGTGAATCCATACTGATAATACCTTCAATTCCAGCACCACCACAGAGGTGATTTTCATCTCCTCCATTTCCACATTAGTAACTCCCCTTCTAAATTTAAGAAATCTACTTTCAAAATCCTTGGTATATTTACACATCTGCTCAATCATACTGAAAAAATGTTACCATGTACTAATCCATGAACTGTGAATATCAGTTCTACCCAATAGACTACTCAAAAAATAGATTAGTGGGGCGCCTGGGTGGCTCAGTCGGTTAAGCGTCCGACTTCAGCTCAGGTCACGATCTCACGGTCCGTGAGTTCGAGCCCCGCGTCAGGCTCTGTGCTGACAGCTCAGAGCCTGGAGCCTGCTTCATATTCTGTGTCTCCCTCTGTCTCTGTCCCATCCCCATTCATGCTCTGTCTCTCTCTGCCTCAAAAATAAATAAACGTTTAAAAAAAAAATAGATTAGTCTAAAAGTAGATTTTTGCAGTTCATTTTTTCTTTAGATTGATGAGACATATATTCAAAGTACTGTGTTCAAAATGCAATTGTGTTCCCTCATTTTTTTGGTACAGTGCAATTGTTACACATTTGAAAATATTTTGAATTCATTTGTTTCTGTTTGTATTCTATTTTAGAGTTTTCTCCTCCATTTTTTGTTATAAATAGAACTTTGTTATGAAAAATAATAACGTGCCTACAAGGACCAAACTATGTAAACACAGAAATCTACAGACATGCCATTTGTTTCCTTGACCTTCACGCTATTCAAAAACAACTTTATAGATAATCTATCACATGATTCTGATTTTTCATCCCTCTGCTTCTTTTTGCAACAGCATGTAGATATAATTATATTTTTATTCTCTCCCTTTTTCTCTTTACTTAAAAATAAAAGTGAGATTACTATATTGTCTTTAGACTATGTTCTTTTACTTAACAGATTAGAATTCAATCCACATTAGTTTAAAATTGTCTTGTTCATTGTGGTTTATAGGTATCTATGATCCCACTGTGTCCTTGTAACAAGCTTCCTTCCTCAATTCTGACAGACTTTTAAAATGTTAGGACTAGTAGTCATCTCACTGTGATGAAAATTATGAATACACTTATCCCACTTTTTTAATGGTATTTTTCTACTTGTGGTAATTTAGCTGTGTAAAAACATTTTACTATTGTCAAATTAAACTAGTTAACTTTTCTTTGTTGCTTCAGAATATTTAAGTCATATAAAAGATCATTCCGTACACAGGGATCAAGGTCATTCCATAGTAATTCCATACACACACCTTATTTTTAGACTCAGTATGTTGTCATTTATTTATATTAAATATCTAATGTATTTAGAGTTTACTTTTAGATATGGTGTGAGATATGGTGTGAGACAAATATTGTCTCTCTTCTAAAAGATTATCCTGTCATCTCAGCATTATTTGTTTGAACCACCATGCCATGTGCTATAAGCACAAGATAAACGGAACCCAGTCCCTGATCGTTAGGGTGTTATAGTTTCTAAATTGAGAGACATACATGTTAACAAGTAATTTCAACATATTAGGAAAAATGCTTCGAAAGAGGATATACAGGGAGCTCTGTTGTGAGGGTCAAAGTCAAGTGCAGCCACACTAATGTGAACATAATAAAGCTTGGTAGGAAGAACATGTAGAAGCTTTTTGTCCCAACAAGAGCAGAATGGCATTTCTGAGAGAGGACACAGTGTGGTCACTGATACAGAAGTACAGCACAGCACAATGTGTTGGGGTGGGTGTGACAAAGATTCCCTCCTTCACCAAATTTAGTCAGCATCCTCTGAATCCTCTTCTAGACTAGGGTTCCACCCTGGCCTGCTGCCCTGCCCTTGGTCTGCTGAACCCCCTTTCAGCTTAGAATCTGCATCTTCCAAAATGCCCAGCATGATGCCTGTTGACAAATATGAAAGCAGTCAGTGTTGGCTGAATCAAATTGTTGAACTGGGTAAAATGCATTCATCTTAAGGACATTCACAATATGAAATCCGCTTTTCAGAAATAGCTAGTTCCTTGAGCTAAGTAGAAAGAAGTTTGCTTAAGACAACAAGTAATTCCATTTACCTCCTTTTGCATAGATAATTGGTTGACACTTAAACAAATAACCATCTCACAGCGCCTGCAATTAGGATATGATAAACCAAACAACAGAAGATTGACATGGGGGAAAATCACATCCATGGAGAATTTAGTGTACCTAGTCACACAAAGAATCAATATGTGATCATGGTTGGTGGTAAGGGTAGAAACACGTAAATGGAAGAATCACCACATAATGAAAGGAAACATAAATGACAGACTGAACTATATTTTGACATTCTAACACATACCTCCAAATATATGCATTTTAGATGTAGATCCTGAATATGTGTCATGTTCCATGCCCATGAAAGACCAACAAATTAAATATTTTGCCCATGTTTATTATTTTTTATGTTTTATATTGTAATTATGTAAAGCCCAGGTCCCACTCACAAAATAAATTGGATTAGGTCTGAATATGTGAAATTGATCCCTTGTCCTCTGATTCTTCAGGAAGTAAACCAAATTCTCATGCATGCATATCTCCTCCTTCATCAAAACTGTATTAGCTCTACTATTTTGGAAATTACCAAAATGTGTTTGCATTTACAATTATATTTAAATGTAATAATACATTTTAAGGTAAACAATACAAAAGCACTTAAAAAACATCTCACATGTATACATTTTCAAATCAATTTTAAAGTATAATTTGTAGAGACCTGGGGAAGATGGTGGCGTAGGAGGACGCTGGACTCACCGCGCATCCTGCTGATCACTTAGATTCCACCTACACCTGCCTAAATAACTCAGAATATCACCAGAAGCCTAGCAGAATGGAGTCTCTGGAGCCAAAGGCAGACAAGAGGCACACAGAAGAGGGTAGGAAGGGTGGAGAGGCAGTGTGTGCTACACTGACTGGCAGGAGGGAGCCAGGGCGGAGGAGCAGTCTGCCAGTAAGTAGAGCCCCTGAGTCAGGCTGGCAAAAGCAGAGGGGATTGACGGAGTGTGTTCTGACAGCAAGCGGGACTTAACATCTGGAAGGTTATAAGCTAACAGCTCTGCTCAGAGAACAGGAGGGCTGGAGGACAATGGGAGGGAGAGTTGTTGAGCCCCCGACGACAGAGCTCAGCTTGGTGGGGAACAAAGGCTCTTGCCAGCGCCATCTCCCTCAACCATCCCCCAGCCAAAATCCCAAAGGGAACCGGTTCCTGCCAAGGAACATGCTGGCACCTCGCAAACCCAAACACTGTGCTTCTGCGGATCCAGGCCTCCAGAAGGTCTGACTCCCTCCCGGTGCTGCAGGGCCCCTCCTGAAGCGGATATCCGAAGGAAAAGCGAGCTGAGCCTCCCCCTCCCACCCCTGTGCACCTTGCTGATCCATCCCAGCTAATATGCCAGATCCCCAGCACCACAAGCCTGGCAGTGTGCAAGTAGCCCAGATGGGCCATGCCACCCCACAGTGAATCCTGCCCCTAGAGAGGGGAAGAGAAGGCACACACCAGTCTGACTGTGGCCCCAGCGGTGGGCTGGGGGCAGACATCAGGTCTGACTGTGGCTCCGCCTACCAATGCAAATTATTCAAGACAGCACAGGGGAAGTGTCCTGCAGTTCCGCATCACTCCAGGGACTATCCAAAATGATGAAACGGAAGAATTCCCCTCAAAAAAACGTCCAGGAAATAACGACAGCTAATGAACTGATCAAAAACGATTTAAACAATATAAAGTGAATTTAGAATAATAGTCATAAAATTAATCTCTGAGCTTGAAAACAGTATAGAGGGCAGCAGAGAATCTATTGCTACAGAGATCAAGAGACTAAGGAACAGCCAGAAGGAGCTCAAAAATGCTATTAATGAGCTGCAAAATAAAATGGAGATGACCACGGCTCGGATTGAAGAGGCAGAGGAGAGAATAGGTGAACTAGAAGATAAAATTGTGGAAAAAGAAGAAGCTGAGAAAAAGAGAGATAAAAAAAATCCAGGAATATGAGGGGAAAATTAGAGAACTAAGTGATGCACTAAAGAGAAATAATCTACGCAAAATTGGTATTCCAGAGGAGGAAGAGAGAGGGAGAGGTGCTGAAGGTGTACTTGAAGAAATCATAGCTGAGAACTTCCCGGATCTGGGGAAGGAAAGAGGCATTGAAATCCAAGAGGCACAGAGAACTCCCTTCAGACGTAACTTGAATCGATCTTCTGCACGACGTATCATAGTGAAACCGGCAAAATACAAGGATAAAGAGAAAATTCTGAAAGCAGCTAGGGATAAACGTGCTCTAACATATAAAGGGAGACCTATAAGACTCGTGACTGATCTCTCTACTGAAACTTGGCAGGCCAGAAAGGAATGGCAGGAGATCTTCAATGTGATGAACAGAAAAAGTATGCAGCCGAGAATCCTTTATCCAGCAAGTCTGTCATTTAGAATAGAAGGAGAGATAAAGGTCTTCCCAAACAAACAAAAACTGAAGGAATTTGTCACCACTAAACCAGCCCTACAAGAGATCCTAAGGGGGATCCTGTGAGACAAAGTATCAGAGACATTGCTACAAGCATGAAACCTACAGACATCACAATGACTCTAAACCTATATCTTCCTATAATAACACTGAATGTAAATGGACTAAATGCGCCAACCAAAAGACATAGGGTATCAGAATGGATACAAAAACAAGACCCATCTATTTGCTGTCTACAAGAGACTCATTTTAGACCTGAGGACACCTTCAGATTGAGAGTGAGGGGATGGAGAACTATGTATCATGCCCCTGGAAGTCAAAAGAGGACTGGAGTAGTCATACTTCTATCAGACAAACTAGACTTTAAATTAAAGGCTGTAACAAGAGATGAAGAAGGGCATTATATAATAATCACAGGGTCGATCCATCAGGAAAAGCTAACAATTATAAATGTCTATGTGCTGAATACGGGAGCCCCCAAATATATAAAACAATTACTCACAAACATAAGCAACCTTATTTATAAGAATGTGGTAATTGCAGGGGACTTTAACACTCCACTTACAGAAATGGATACATCATCTAGACACACAGTCAATAAAGAAACAAGGACCCTGAATGATGCATTGGATCAGATGGACTTGACAGATATATTTAGAACTCTGCATCCCAAAGCAACAGAAGATACTTTCTTCTCGAGTGCACATGGAATATTCTCCAAGATAGATCACATACTGGGTCACAAAACAGCCCTTCATAAGTATACAAGAATTGAAATCATACCATGCATACTTTCAGACCACAATGCTATGAAGCTTGAAATCAACCACAGGAAAAAGTCTGGAAAACCTCCAAAAGCATGGAGGTTAAAGAACACCCGACTAAAGAATGAGTGGGTCAACCAGGCAATTAGAGAAGAAATTAAAAAATATATGGAAACAAACGAAAATGAAAATACAACAATCCAAATGCTTTGGGATGCAGCAGAGGCAGTCCTGAGAGGAAAATACATTGCAATCCAGGCCTATCTCAAGAAACAAGAAAAATCCCAAATACAAAATCTAACAGCACACCTAAAGGAAATAGAGCAGAACAGCAAGGACAGCCTAAACCCAGCAGAAGAAGAGAAATAATAAAGATCAGAGCAGAAATAAACAATATAGAATCTAAAAAAACTGTAGAGCAGATCAACGAAACCAAGAGTTGGTTTTTTGAAAAAATAAACAAAATTGATAAACCTCTAGCCAGGCTTCTCAAAAAGAAAAGGGAGATGACCCAAATAGATAAAATCATGAATGAAAATGGAATTTTTACAACCAATCCTTCAGAGATACAAGCAATTATCAGGGAATACTATGAAAAACTATATGCCAACAAACTGGACAACCTGGAAGCAATGGACAAATTCCTAAATACCCACACGCTTCTAAAACTCAATCAGGAGGAATTAGAAAGCTTGAACAGACCCATAACCAGCGAAGAAATTGAATCAGTCATCAAAAATCTCCCAACAAATAAGAGTCCAGGACCAGATGGCTTCCCAGGGGAGTTCTACCAGACGTTTAAAGCGGAGATAATACCTATCCTTCTCAAGCTATTCCAAGAAATAGAAAGGGAAGGAAAACTTCCAGAGTCATTCTATGAAGCCAGTATTACTTTGATTCCTAAACCAGACAGAGACCCAGTAAAAAAAGAGAACTACAGGCCAAAATCCCTGATGAATATGGATGCAAAAATTCTCAATGAGATACTAGCAAATAGAATTCAACAGCTTATAAAAAAGAATTATTCACCATGATCAAGTGGGATTCATTCCTGGGATGCAGGGCTGGTTCAACATTCGCAAATCAATCAACATGATACTTCACATTAATAAAAGTAAAGATAAGAACCATTTGATCCTGTCAATCGATGCAGAAAAGGCATTTGACAAAATTCAGCAACTTTTCTTAATAAAAACCCTCGAGAAAGTCGGGATAGAAGGAACATACTTAAAGATCATAAAAGCCATTTATGAAAAGCCCACAGCTAACATCATCCTCAATGGGGAAAAACTGAGAGCTTTTTCCCTGAGATCAGGAACACGACAGGGATGTCCACTCTCACCGCTGTTGTTTAACATAGTGTTGGAAGTGCTAGCATCAGCAATCAGACAACAAAAGGAAATCAAAGGCATCAAAATTGACAAAGATGAAGTCAAGCTTTCACTTTTTGCAGATGACATGATATTATACATGGAAAATCCGATAGACTCCACCAAAAGTCTGCTAGAACTGATACATGAATTCAGCAAAGTCGCAGGATACAAAATCAATGTACAGAAATCAGTTGCATTCTTATACACTAACAATGAAGCAACAGAAAGACAAATAAAGAAACTGATCCCATTCACAATTGCACCAAGAAGCATAAAATACTTAGGAATAAATCTAACCAAAGATGTACAAGATTTGTATGTGAAAATTATAGAAAGCTAATGAAGGAAATTGAAGAAGATATAAAGAAATGGAAAAACATTCCGTGCTCATGGGTTGGAAGAATAAATATTGTCAAAATGTCAACACTACCCAAAGCTATGTACACATTCAATGCAATCCCAATCAAAATTGCACCAGCATTCTTCTCGAAACTAGAACAAGCAATCCTAAAATTCATATGGAACCACAAAAGGCCCCGAATAGCCAAAGTAATTTTGAAGAAGAAGACCAAAGCAGGAGGCATCACAATCCCAGACTTTAGCCTCTACTACAAAGCTGTAATAATCAAGACAGTATGGTATTGGCACAAAAACAGACACATAGACCAATGGAATAGAATAGAAACCCCAGAACTAGACCCACAAACGTATGGCCAACTAATCTTTGACAAAGCAGGAAAGAACATCCAATGGAAAAAAGACAGTCTCTTTAACAAATGGTGCTGGGAGAACTGAACAGCAACATGCATAAGATTGAAACTAGACCACTTTCTCACGCCATTCACAAAAATAAATCAAAATGGATAAAGGACCTGAATGTGAGACAGGAAACCATCAAAACCTTAGAGGAGAAAGCAGGAAAAGACCTTTCTGACCTCAGCCGTAGCAATTTCTTACTTGACACATCCCCAAAGGCAAGGGAATTAAAAGAAAAAATGAACTACTGGGACCTTATGAAGATAAAAAGCTTCTGCACAGCCAGGGAAACATCCAACAAAACTAAAAGGCAACCAACGGAATGGGAAAAGATATTTGCAAATGACATATCGGACAAAGGGCTAGTATCCAAAATCTATAAAGAGCTCACCAAACTCCACACCCAAAAAACAAATAACCCAGTGAAGAAATGGACAGAAAACATGAATAGACACTTCTCTAAAGAAGACATCCGGATGGCCAACAGGCACATGAAAAGATGTTCAACGTCGCCTCTTATCAGGGAAATACAAATCCAAACCACACTCAGATATCACCTCACGCCAGTCAGAGTGGCCAAAATGAACAAATCAGGAGACTATAGATGCTGGAGAGGATGTGGAGAAATGGGAACCCTCTTGCACTGTTGGTGGGAATGCAAACTGGTACAGTCACTCTGGAAAACAGTGTGGAGGTTCCTCAAAAAATTAAAAATAGACCTACCCTCTGACCCAGCAATAGCACTGCTAGGAATTTACCCAAGGGATACAGGAGTACTGATGCATAGGGGCACTTGTACCCCAATGTTTATAGCAGCACTCTCAACAATAGCCAAATTACGGAAAGAGCCTAAATGTCCATTAACTGATGAATGGATAAAGAAATTGTGGTTTATATACACAATGGAGTAATACATGGCAATGAGAAAGAATGAAATATGGCCCTTTGTAGCAACGTGAATGGAACTGGAGAGTGTGATGCTAAGTGAAATAAACCATACAGAGAAAGACAGATACCATATGTTTTCACTCTTATGTGGATCCTGAGAAACTTAACAGAAACCCATGGGGGAGGGGAAGGAAAAAAAAAAAGAGGTTAGAGTGGGAGAGAGCCAAAGCATAAGAGACTCTTAAAAACTGAGAACAAACTGAGGGTTGATAGGGGATGGGAGGGAGAGGAGGGTGGGTGATGGGTATTGAGGAGGGCACCTTTTGGGATGAGCACTGGGTGTTGTATGGAAACCAATTTGACAATGAATTTCATATATTGGAAAAAAAAAAAAACCTTGGTGGTTAAGGCACACTTTTTCTGGTATATGTTTCTAGGAACTGAATGTAATTCCCAAGGGATTTCCACATAGAGGGATATTCTCTGCCACATTATGGTGGCAGATGGATGCTCTCTAAATCAACAAAGTCTTGGGAATGTCTATAGTCACTGGACCCGAGGCCAAGAGCCTCACGTGAAAGTCCAGCTTCCCTTCTAGAGGTCTCCATGACTACATATTCAGAGGTGGGAAACTTGAGAAGAGAATTGTGGGAAGTGAAAAACACAGCATCATCTGTGGCCAAAGACAGCTTCCTGGTCTGAGCAGCAAAGGAGGTGCTCTCCCAGGACAGACTCAGGACAGAGACCATGAGTGGAGTCCTGGGAGAACCACCCCTGCCTAACTGCAGGACAGAGGCCAGGCTTCCTGAACTGAGAAGTGAGGTGAGAAGGAGATACAAGAGGAAGACTCATAATGGAAGAACTGGCCACTATGTTATGTCATATCATGAAATTTAAATTAAGAAAAGGTAGAGAGACTGACAAGTGTCCAAACAGCAATGATGAAGTAAACATGGCCCTGTGCTAAGGACAGGGAGTGGGGAGGAAGGTGGACTGCCTGCTAAAGCTTTGGGTCTGAGTGAGGAGTCCATTGATGAGGGGCAAGTCAAGAAGCCAAGATCAAATTCACAGGCGTAGAAAGTAGAACAGGGATTGATGGAGATTCGGGTGGAGGGGAGCATGTATATGAGGAATCACTGATCAGCGTGGAGTTAGTTTACTCTGGAATGATGAAAACTGTTCTGGAATGAGTGGTAGAGATGTTTGCAGCGTAATGACAATGGCTAAATGCCACTGACTGCATACTTAATGGTAAAAATGGCAAATTTTATATAATGTATATTTTACCACAATTTAAAGGAGAATCCCAAGAATCCTTCACAAGACTCTTTTTAAATTTTTTTTATTTACATTTATTTATTTTTGATAGAGGCAGAGCACAAGTGGGGGAGAAAAAGAGATAGAAGGAGACATAGAATCCGAAGCAGTCTCCAGGCTCTAAGCTGTCAGCACAGAGCCCAAAGTGAGGCTCGAACTCACAAACTGCAAGATCATGACCTGAGCTGAAGTCAGACACTTAAGCGGCTGAGCCACCCAGATGTCCCAAGAATTTTTAAACACAGACAGAAGTGAAGAGCAATTTATGTGCCACCATAAGGTGGAATACAGGGAGACACTAGGGGTTTCCTGTATGGTTGGAGACTTTGTAGAACCAGTGGCTTCTCAAATACCCATCAAGGATGCACCCCTATCAGGCCTTCTTCAGCTTCCTGGCCCCACACAACCACCTGGCCACCATGCCCAGCAGCTTCCCGCAGAGCCACAGGGTGCCCAGGGTGACCACCAGCAGGAACAAGAAGACATCCAGCAGGTACTGCTCATGCCATGGCTGCTGCAGGGCATGGGGCTTGAGGTGGGCCGCACCCCCTGTCTGGAGGATGTGGTCGATCCAGCCCACCAGCCTCTGGGCAGGGGTCAGGGGGTGGGAGCGCCTGATGATGCTGGCGGCCACCGCTGCTGACTTGTACCTGTTGGCAGACACAGAGGCAGGGCATTACTCCTTTGGCCTCAAAAGACTTGGAGACAACGTATCACACACACATTCTTTCCTCCATGTGCACAGAAGACTCAGTTTCAAGGAAAAGTGCTGGCCTGGTCTGTAGGGGATAAGCTTAGGAATCCCCTGGGCTTACACCAATGCATTAACAAGGCATAAAGAAATACAAAGTCCTAAAATGCTCACACCCGAGTTTCAGTAAACCAGATTGGCACTCCAAAAATAGGGGGTGCAAAGACACCCCAAGAATTGGGAGGCAGAAAGGTGCCAGAAATAGGGAGGTGCAAAGGCAAAATAGAGAGGGGGTGCAGAGCCTCCAAAATAGAAAGGGAGAGGCAAAGGCCTGAAATAGAAACAGCACACAGGTGCCCAATACATAAGTATATGAAATAACCAAGATTAGATGTTCAGGGTGGAAGCACCCCCAGTTTAGTACTATAGCAGAAAAGCTGCTTTCACAGGAGAATGGGGCCAAGTTAGGTAAATTGGTGAATTGGACTATGGACCACTGTGCTGCAGGCGAAGCAGCCCAGAGTGAAGATAGTTAACAAAAGAAAAGATGCCTTATTAACCATGAGGTTATTTCCCCTATCTGTCTCATCCTCTAGGCTAGCTAAGATAAACAGGCATGGTGCCTCCTGTCTGCTGTTAACAACCATCTACCCATCTGCCCAGCACCCAGATTTTGTTTTATATTGACCCAAACCCCAAACACTGTATATCTTCAAAACTACCTTTTTCCCCTATGTCCAAAAGTTAATGTTCATAGTTTCTTTGTCTCTCTGTGTACACCCATCACATTTGCAAGCCTTCTGATCTGAATAAATATGGGGCAAGGACCCTTATTTGGGGCTCTTGTCTTTTTCCCGGACATTAGCCATCTCTCACTTTAATCCTGCGTCTGCTCTTTTGCTGGAAAAAAAAAGAACTTTAGACTTAGAGTCTACACTACTGGTCTTGCCACAGTCTAGCTGGGTCACATTGAAAAGTTCAAACTGGTGCCTTCATGCAAAGATCCATGCCTAGGGCCAAAAAGTGCTAAACTATAAAACAGTGATTAAGCTGTAAGGAAAAGTCTCTTCCCAGGAGGCTTATGGTACACTAAAGGAAAAAGCACGTATGAATATATGTGATGTAACATACTCCTGACTCAGGGTAGATGTCCTGAAGATGCTAATAAGATATTCCACCCATCCTCATTATCAGATCATTGTGCTGGATGGGAATTTACATAAGATATCATGGGTCCTTCTACCAACTCACTTAACAGAAATTCATCTCAACCTACTTTGTGGCAGGCCCTGTGCTAGGCCCGGTGAGCTCAGGGGAAAAAACAGACACACTTGGCCATCCAAGGGGGCTTACTCTCTACTTTCTAATATGAGGGACCGACAATAAAGCAAAAACAGAAAGAAATGGGGTAGTTACCTATCCTGAGAAGTGTTAAGAAGAAAAAACAAATTACAATTGAAGGGGGTGAGAGAGGAGTGCATTTAGGACTGTCAGACAAAGACCACTTCTCTGAGGAGAGGACATTGAAGATGAGCCCAATGGTCATGAAGGAACCAGTCGTGAGAGGAGAAGGAAGGATGTTCTAGGGAGCAGCACTGACAAAGGGCCTGAGGCTGGAGAAACAGTGTGGCTTATTGGGGGACAAAAAGGAGACCTCCTGCCTCAGTGAAATTCTACTATAAGCAGCATCAAAATATAACACCTCTCTGAGACCCAGTGTAAATAGGTCAGAGTCTTTGCAATACTTATGGTAGAAAATTGTTCTCAGCATCTAACCTAAACGCCTAGTCTTACTCTCAGATGAAACAGAACAGGTATTAGTATCATATGCATATCATTGTCCCTAAAGTTTTGCCTTTTTGCAAAAGAGTGCCACACAGTACCCATCGTATTTCATATCTTCTTTTAGTCTCAATGACAAGTTCAGAGAGCTGCATACCTCTTGTCTTCTATGACTTCCTTCATCTTCAGAGCCAATGTCTCTGCCTTGATCTGCTTTAACTGGATAGAGACACCAAACTTCTTGGCTTCTACTCGGACCATGTTTTCAGGCTGGTCTCCAAGGACTGGAATCCCCACGATGGGCACACCATGTTGGATGGCCTCCATTATGCTATTCAACCCACCATGGGTGACAAAAAGACGGATGCGTGGGTGAGCTGTTGTAAATCAGGAATATTTCAGCATGAAAACTTTCAGAACACCAGGGAAAGCATCAGGGCAGAGGAAAATACCAAGGGATTTCAAGGTATGGTGGAGAAAATGGATTTACTGGTCCAGCTTTGAACACACTCAAGGGTGCATATTCCAAGATAGAAGATTCTGGCCTTGTCTGTGTACAGAGATTCCTCTAAGTCAATCCATCTAAGACTCAGAGCCAAGGGAAAGCTGCAGAGAACAGTGTTAAGCAAGGCATATTCCTCCTCCCAACTATCCATCCACCTATCCGTCCATCCATTCTTCTCTCCACCCTGTTTCTCTCTTTGCTTTTCTTATGTCTGCTCTCTTTGTGTCTCCTTCTGTCTCTTTTCTGTCTCTCACTCTCCACGTCTCACCCTCTCTCCTTCACTGCCCATTATTTTCCTCTTATTGAAGTCTTAATACTTTTAATGTCATCGCATCTCACCTGGCATTCCTCAAACATACACTCTGTGTGCTTTCTCCTCAATTTAATAAGAAATCCTCTAAAGTAGGGCGTGATGGACCACCCATCTCAGTATTTCCAGTTCCCGTGTGCTACTCTACTCTTTTTTAGAGAAAACCAAAACAAGTGTTGATAATGAAGAGTTCATCTCAAACAGTGCCTCTCAACAGGGATGTGCATCAGAATCTATTGGTGTTTCCTTGAAAATCAGAATCCTTTTTACTCCATGCCTTGTGAAAAAAAAAATATGCAAAACACTCTATCTTAAGTTCCCAATACGTTTGTGAGCCTTGGGGTGAATAATCTTGGGGTGAACCTCTGAGGTATTCAGTTGTGGTGGCAGCTAAGGTGCTCAAAAAACTGGCACAAGGACAAAGAAAACCTTGGGGTGTAAGGAACTGTTACCAGACAATTTTATGGACCAAATGACTGGCTGACAAGTTACTCGCCTTGACAGTCAGATATTTTGGCACACCCTTCAGACACCATCAACATCAATTTTTTGAAATTATGACTATACCTTTTGTAGCATAGGAGAATGTGCTAACATGTGTGTGTGTTGGGGGGGGGGGTGTCTGTAATGGCACGTGGCCTAACAGGTTCTCAAGGACCCAGGAAAAGCAATGGCAAGAAGACCCCTGATGTGTGTTCTCAAAGTCCACAAGCCATCTTTGATTAGGTTTGGATAACTTTCTTCAGTGCAAACATGTTAGGGTTAAAATAACCTGACAAAAATATCACTTCTGACTGAAAATATCAGGACTGAAATAGAAAGGAAGAAGCAAACACAGCATTTTTAAACATTTTTGACGTATAGCCTGATTTCCCAGGAACTCCAAGTGGCTGGTCCACTCCTGTCCTCTAAACATTATCTTTAGCTACCAACATCCCTTCTCATAGTGATGGAGTTTCCCCATGGAGCCCTAAAGAGACATAAGTAGAAAAAGAGAAATAGATCTGGTCAGTCCTTACCCAAGAGGTCATTCTGAGGAAGCCAGTCCACGATTTTCACATTTGCTGCCAATTTGACATCTTTGGGCCACTTAGAAGGCTTACACTTCCATATCACCCCTTGGGAGAGATGAGAAAAGGCACTGTTCATCTCCATGAGAACTTCCTGGGACTGATAGGTGCTCACCATGGAGCCCATGGCCACAAGAACAAAACCAGAGTCTCCAAACTTGCTGATAAAATTCTCAAATTCCTGGAGTGGTAAGAAAGGAAAGTATGTGAACAGAGTTGTTCATGGAAACCTAGACACCTGTGAATTGAAAGACATCTATTAACCGAATACACCCTCCTGTCAGTGCCTAGAGCTTACTGTCTTGATACTGTTCTCATAGCTCTGAGGATAGCTAGGGAGGTTTTGCACTCTGCTCATATCTGTTGTTTCTGGTGGCCTTGAAGTCATTTTTCTGAGACCTCAGGACACACCATACCATACAAATACTTTCAATAATCACAAATAAATGTCAAGAGAGCCTTAGGTGTCCAGCCACTACCACAATCGCCCACGTTGCACATGAAGCACTTAATGCATACTATAGCAGTGACATCTAGATACAGGACTTCCATGTATAACAATGTTTTAAGAAGAGGAAAGTTGAGGTGATGGGAACCTCTTTCTTCATTGTGAACATGGCCCAGTACCAGGGTCATCCTCATCCCTCATCCTTGTCTGTGGAGATATGGCCATTTAGGAGTGTTCCAATGACAGACCAGAGGTGCTAGTGTCTGGGTGAGTGCCAGTTGCTCTCCTGGCCCAGTAGGGGGCAGTAGGCACTCTGGAGGCTGAGGTAGATGCTGGAGAAATATCTGTCATTTGTCTCCTTCATATGCTTATGAGCCATCTGTCCGTCTTCTTTGATAAGAGTTCTGGTAAGGTGGTTGGCCCATTTAAAAATTTTTAATTGGGCTTTTTTTGTTATTACTGAGTTTTAAGAGTTATTTGTGTATTTTATATATATGGTTGTGTATTTGTGTGTATTACATTTTGAATAATAGTCTTTATCAGGTTTATCTATGCAAATACTTACTCTTGGTCTGTGTCTCCACCTTTTATTCCCTTGACAGGTAATTCCAAGAACAGAAATTTTTATTTTTTTAACATAATTTATTATAAAATTGGGTAACATAAAGTGTGTAAAATGTGCTCTTGGTTTTTGGGGGTAGATTCCTATGGTTCATCGCTTACATACAACACCCAGTGCTCATCCGAACAAGTGACCTCCTCAATGCCCACCACCCATTTTCCCCTCTCCTCCACCCTCCCTCATCAACCCTCAGATTGTTCTCTATATTTGAGAGTGTCTTATGGTTTGCCTCCTTCTCTCTTTCTTTGTAATTACTTTTTTACTCTTCCCTTCCCCCCTGGTCTTCTGTTAGGTTTTTCAAGATCTATATATAAGTGAAAACATATGATATATGTCTTTCTCTGATTGACTTATTTCACTTAGCATAATACCTCCCAGTTCCATCCACGTTGCTGCAAATGCAAATTGCCAAGAAGTATTACATTGTATACAGAAATCACACCTTCTTTATTTTTAAAATAAATTTACCAACTTATCAACCCTATAATAGAACATTCCTTAGATTTTATATCTAAAAAAAATCACCAAGCACTTCGCAATCTATTTTCTCCTATGTCACCTCATAGGAATTTCATACTTTTGCATTTTATGTTCAGGTCTGTGACCCACTTTGTGTTAATTTGTTTGAAGATGTAAGAACTGTGTCCATTTGTTGGAAAGACTGTCTTCTTTTCATGGTACTTCTTTTAAAGCTTTGTCAAAAATCATTTGACTAAATTTGTGTGGATCTATGTATACTCTCTATTCTTAGTACATTGATCTATTTGTCTGTTCTTTTGCTTATAGCACACTGTCTTGATTACTTCAGCCATTTCATAAGTCATGGAGTTGATTAATGTCAGTTTTCCAACTTAGCTCTTCATCTTCAATATTGCGTTGGCCCTTCAGGGTTTTTGCCTCTCCATGGAAATCTGAACATCCATTTATCAATATCCACAAATAATTTGCTATGATTTTCGGTGGGATTGCACTGAATCTATTGATCTAATTGGAGATAACTAACACCTAGCAATAGTGAGTCTTCCTACCCATAAATATGGAGTATCTCTCCATTTATTTAGCTCTTTGATTTCTTCCATCAGCATTTTGTAGTTTTCTCCATATAAATCTTATACATGTTTTGTTAGTATTTATTCCCAAGATTTCATATTTAGTTGTGAAATATAAATAGTAGAGTGACTTTAATTTCACATCCTCCTGTTCATTGCTGATATACAAGAAAAATATGGATTTTTTTATATTTAACTTGTATGCTTTAATGTTACTATAATTGCTTGCTAGTTCCAGAAATATTTTTCTTGACTTTTCAGATTTTTTAGATGGACCATCATGTCATCTGTGAGAAAGAACAGTTTTAACTCTTCCTGCCTAATCTACATGATTGTTATTGCTTTTTCTTTCTCCTACTACTTTCTTAGGACCTCCAAGATGAGGATGAAAAGCAGCAAGAGAGTACATACTCGCCTGGTACCTGAGAGGTTGTCCTTTCATTTTCTATAAAATGTCCCCTTTAATTAAAAGCTTCCGGAGAAGCTTCTCCGGAAGCTTTTAATTCTGATGAAGTCAACTTTATCTATTTTTTCTTTTGTTATTCATTCTTTCAATGTCACATCTACAAATTCATTGCCAAGTCCGAGTCCATGCATTTTAGCCCTTTCTTTTCTTCTAAGAACTTTTTGGCTTTTAGCTCTTTATTTAGGCCATTGATCCATTTTGAGTTGATTTTCGTATATGGTGTGAGGAAGGCTTGGAATATATTCTCTTTCATGGGAATGAATATCCAGTGGTTTCAGCACCATTTACTGAAGAGGCTGTTCTCTTCATTGATTGCTCTTGGCACCCTTGTCACAAATGAATTGGTCACAGATGTGTGTCATTGAACACTATTCTTTTCATGTTGATTTGGCTACTTGCATTCCATTACATTTCAATGTAAGATGAAGACTGGCTTTTCCATTTCTGCAAAAAAGAAAAAAGAGTAATAATAAAGCCACTCAAGTGTTGATAAGGCTTAGGTAAAACTTGTAGATCACTTTGAGTAGTATTGCTCTCTTAACAACATTAAGTATCACAATTCATGGTCTTGAGATGTCTTTCCATTTATTTAGGTCTTCCTTAATTTCTTTCAGCAAATTTATAGTGTCCAGTGTATGTGTCTCTTGCCTCCTCAGTTTAATTAGGTGTTGTTGTAAATAGAATAATTTGCTTAGTTTCATTTTCAGATTGTTCATAGCCAGTGTATGAAAACACAAGTTGTATGAATTCATTGGGATTTTCTATATACAAGATTATGTCATATGAATATCAAACCATTTCTACATTGTCCATTCCAATTCGGATGCTTTTTATTTCTTTTTCTTGCCTACTTGCTTTGTGTAGGGTATATTTGAATAGCGGTGATATAAGCGGGCATCTTAGACTACCGATCTGAAGCAGCAGGATTTCAGTCTATCCCATAGAATATGATGTTAAAGCTGTCAGTGTTCCATAAATACTCTTTATCGTGTTCAAAAAATACCTGTTTACTCCTAGTTTTGTGACTGTTATCATGAAAGGACGTTAGTTTTGTCAAATATTTTTTCTGCATCTCTTGAAATGATTAGCTTTTTTTAAATTCTCTTCATTCTATAGATGTGTTGCATTATGCTGCTTGATTTTGTTACATTAGACGAGTTATAAAATACCTTTTATATCCTGTAAAAGGTTTGACATTGGTCTATTTTGTCTGATTTTAATTAGCACATAGCCACCCTAGATGATTCTTAAAGAAGTTCATGATCTAACACCCTAAAAATTAGTTTCATATCCTTTGTCAATCTTCCTGCCTCTGCATTTGTTGACTGTCTCCAGCTTACCTCGTTGTACCATTCTGGCCCTTCTTAACTCCATCCAGCACAACACTATAAAAACTATCATCCCAAAGGACCAGTAAAAACCAGCTTTGTTGTCACTTGACATTTATAAGATCAGTGTAAATCTATAATTTAAAATTGGCAAAGGCAGAGCACGACGTCATAATAAGAAGCTGAGTACTCCCAGCTCCCCACAGAAAAAACAAAAGGACAAAAAAGGCTAAAGACTCACTCAGATAATTTTATACGACTTGGGAAAATAGTCAGTGATATACAGAAACCAAACAGATGCCCATTCAGGAAGAAAAAAAAAAACACACTCAGAATGGTGAGAATTTCCATGGCAATTTTACTCTTCTGGCCCCACACTCTTCCTGAAGTGGCATGCCATGGTCCAGAGGCAGCAGTGGTAGCCCTGCCTTCTGTAAGAGGAGAAGAAATGAAATAATTTGCAACATTGTAGCCACTCTCTAGGCTCCCAGGTGACAAGTTAAGATCTCACCAGGCTCAGAGCTCTGACTGGAAATGGCAATATAGCTCAGATATCAGGCTGGTGGGAGTCTTGCAAGGCAATAGAGGGCACAATGTCATGTAAAACCTGCAGGGATACTGCAGAATTTAGAATCTTGGGGCAAGACAAACAAAACACCTATGTCCCTGAACAGAATCTGGGTAAGACTCTTTGGGAACTTAAGACATTAAAATTGGCCAAGTATACAGGAAGAATCAGATGAATGAACGCATACACAAAGGTCCAGACAGGAAAAATGCTCAGAAAATACCTAAGGACACTTTAAGTTGTCTGCCCTGGCTTATCCAAAGTATTAAAACATTCCCCACTAATTAATGAAAGTGTTCCATGGCAGCCTGCAAACACAACTAGAAGTGACTGGTTTTACAAATGCCCACAATTTTCTACAAAAGATCACAAGACATATTAAAAAAAGAGAGAGACTAAAAGCCAAAATGTGTCATTTAAAGGAATGAAATAAATCTCCAGGAACCCTCTTTGAAGAAACAGACATTGGATTTACGAAACAAAGACTTTTAAGTTGACCAAATATGCACAAAGAGCTAAAAAAAAAAAAAAGTGGACAAAGGTCTAAAGGAAATCGGGAAGACAATATATGAACAAATAGAGAATAATAGCAAGAAGAGACAGAAATTATTTTTCAAAAAAAGCAAAAAAAAATCAAAACAAAAAATACAATCACTGAATTGAAAAACTCACTAGGGTAGTTCAATACAGACCAAAACAGACAGAAGAAAGACTTAGTACACTTGAAGACAGGACATCTAAAATGTCAAGTCTAAAGAGAAAAAAGTAGAAAGGGCGAGTGTAAGGGACTCACGGGACCCCTTTGTGTAGATTAATATATGCATTATGGAGTTCTCAAGGGAATGAGAGAGGAAAGAATAGAAAGATTGCACCAAGAAATAATGGCACATAACAAGATATAATATGCAGACAATCCTAAGTTTCCTCTCACACACACACAAAAACATGTGTCATGACTAATATAGAAATTTAGGAAAGTAGCAAGAAATAAAATCAGCTCAGAATATCAATTGCATTACATTAATAATGACCATTTCAGGAAGGAGATTGGAAAAACAATTTCATTCACAATACAATCCAAAGAATAAAAAAATAGTTAGGAATAAACTTAACCAAGGAGGTAACTATATTGAACTATGTTGAAAACTGTAAGCCACTGCTGAAGGAAATTAAGAAGACACAAATAAGTGGAAACAAAATTCAGGTTTCATGGATTAGAAGACTTAATACTTTAAAGATGCCAGTACTTTCCAAGGTGATCCACAGGTACCATGCATCTCTATCAATAGTGAACAACATTTGCTTCTGGCAGAAATAGTAACCTATCATAAGCTGATGTGGAATTTCAAAAACAATGAGTACCCAAAACAATGTGGAAAAAAGAACAGGGTTGGAGGTCCCACATTCCCTGATACCAGAGTTACTACAAAGCTACAGTAATCAAAATAGTGTAGTATGACAAAAAAGATATGTAGATCAATAAGATAAAATAGAAAGTCCAGAAATACCCCAGGTATATTTGGTCAAATAACTTTTGACAAAGGTTCTAGACCATTCATTAGGTAAAAGACAGTCTTTTCAGCAAGTGATATTGGAAAACTGGATATCCACATGCAAAAAAACTGAAAGTCAACCATTACATTATACCATATGGTAAATCAACTTAAAGTGGATGACAGACCTAAAAATCTGATCTATACACATATGACTCTTAAAAGAAAATAGAGAAATCTTCATGTAAGTGTATTGGGTAGTGATTTCTCATATAAGACACCAACAGCACAGGCAACATAATAAAAAATTACATCAAAAAGAAAAATTTTGTGTATCAAAGGTCACTATCAACACAGTGAAAGGGCAACCCAGGGAATGGGTGAAATATTTGCAAGTCATATCTGATAAGAGATTATAGAAAGAACTACTCTATACAAAAAACAAACATGATTCATAAATGGGCAAAGACTTGAACAGATATTGAACAGATATTGAACAAAGAAGAGATACAAACTGCCAATAAGGTTAGGAAATGGTAAACCTCACTAATCAGGAAAATTCTTATCTAACCACAGTGAGACACCATTTCCCATCCATTAGGATGGTAAGTAATAAAATTTTTAAAAACAAAACAAAAAAAGAACAAAAAAAAAAAACAACAAAAAAAATAAAATTACAAGTGTTTGTGAAGATGTGGAGAAATTAGAGTCCTAATGCATTGTTGGTGGAAAGGTAATCTGGTGCAGCCACTGTGAATGACTGCATGGCAGTTTCTCAAAAACATAAATATACAATTATCATATGCCCCAGAAACTCCATTTCTTGGCATATTCCCAAAAGAATCAAAAGCAAGGACTCAAACAAATATTTGTGAACACTACTGTTCATAGCATTATTCACAATAGCCAAAATTGGGAGTAACCAGGGTGTCTATGGACAGAAGAATACATTAAAAATATGGTATGTACATACAGTGAAATACTACTCAGCCTTAAAATTCAGGGGCACCTGGGTGGCTCAGTCAGTTAAGCGTTGGACTTTTGATTTCGGCTCAGGTAATGATCTCACAGTTCATGAGATTGGGCCCCACGTGGGCCTTACACTGACAGTGAAGAGACAGCTTGGGATTCTCTCTCTCTGCCCTCCATCTCTACCCTCCCCCCAAATAAATAAACATTTTAAAAAGAAAAGAAATTTGGTCACATGCTACAACATGCATGAATCTTGAAAACATTATGCAAAGTGAAACAAGCCATCACAGAAGAACAAATATTGTATGATTCTACCCGTATAATGCACCTAGAGTAGTGAAATTCATAAAGACAACATGAGAATAGTGGTTGCCAAGGTCTGGATGCAGAGAGGAAATAATGAGTCACTATCAAGTGGGTATGAAGTTTCCATTTGGGAAGAGGAAGATGTTCTAAAGATGGATGCAGGTGATGGTTGCACAACAATGTGAATGTTCTTAATGCCCCTGACTATACCCTTCAAGATGGCTAAAGTGGTAAAATTTATTATATGTTTATTTGATCTCAATAGAAAAAAGTAGGAAAGGAGAGAAGAAAAATCGTTCAAAGCAAGCATTTGTTATCTCAGGGATTACACACTTTAACTTCCATTATTCTCTTCCTTAATAACTCCTGTCTCACTTCCAAGACCTGACCCACCATCATGTCAGGTAAGGCCTGTGTTTTGGCCTAGTTTTATTTGTATAATTGAATCTTCAGCTACACTGGTCTGGCCAGGGTCACCAAGAGAACCCAGCCTCATGTCCATCTTACTTATACCTCCACACATGGGGCCACCTGTTCTTTCAACCTGGTGTATCTTCCTTCCCAGTTCGGTTTCTTAAGAAATGCCACCATGAACCAAAGTCCATTTTGCCCATGAATCATTCCCCAACTTTTTCTGTTCACTCAATGCAAGATCAGTAGGGGAAGGTTAGAGATTTTGGTGCCTAGGTCAGATCTGGGCTTTTACTGCTCTGAGCTAAATGGTACTGGGAATAATATGCACATCACATGAATGTCTGTCCTCTCATTTATAAAATTGGAGATCATCACAGTTCTCTCAAGGTGGCATGACATACAATATATGAGATAATGTCCATACAATAGCTCCCAAGTACCTACCTACAGGCAACAGGCAGCCACTAATCTTAGCTCTCCACCTTTTTCAAAACTTCTAGAGCAGTAGTTCTGAGTTCAGGCTCTCCCTTCAGACCACCTGGGTACCATGTAAATATTACATTACCTAGACCCAATCCAAGATCAATCAAATCAGAAAATCTAGGCTGAGTCAGCAACCAGGCCTTTATAGGAAGGAGACATTAGAGATTATGCCCGCAGGTCTTGTCAGTCACACCCAATCCTGCCTCATTACATTATGTCTCAGTTTTTTTACATTTCATCATGGATAACTAATCTCCTTTAAAATCCTTAATTGCGGTGTCCTCTCACTACATAATTATTCTATATATGATCATAAAAAGTAGAAATTAAAATATCAACTTATTGAAGCATTTTTACCAGCAAGGCTAGGACGAGGGTAAGACATAGGAAGAGCTTAGGGCCATTATTTAAGGAGGTTCGCAATATCAAAGCCATGTACCTAACAGTACTTCCGTGACCTTTATAGCAAGGGCTTCCTTGAAAGTGGACCCTGGGATCAACAAGATGACAGAGTAAGAAGCTCTGGATGCTCCTTCCCCTGAAAAACATGCTAATTCAGCAATATTTCATGGTCAAATTCCCTTGTAAGGAATCCAGAAACTAAATGAAAGAGTAGTGCACCCAAGGCAAATGTGTAACCAGTCTCATCAAAACCGGTGAATCGTTATGAAAACACCCTCTCACCAGAATCCCTAACCAGGTCATGTGGATAGCTACATGAACAAGAATAAAATTGGACCCCTATCTTACACCACACAAAAACTCAAATGGATTAAAAATTTAAACATTAGACCGGGGGGCATGGCTCAGTTGGTCGAGCATCTGACTTCTGCTCAGGTCATGATTTCACAGTTAGTGTGTTTGAACCCCATATCAGGCTCACTGCTGTCAGCTGAGAGCCCACTTGAGATACTTCGTTCCCCTGTCTCTGCCCCTTCCCCACCAGACCTGAAACTGTGAAGCTCATAGAAGAAAACAGGGCAAAAACTTCATGGTATTGGTCTTGGCAATGAGTTCAATGATAAAGCACAAGCAACAGAAACAAAATTAACTCAATAAACAAAAATAAGTGAGACTATATTAAACTAAAAAGTTTCTGCACAGCAGAAGAAACAATCAACAGAGTAAAGAGACATTTACAAATGGAAGATATTTGCAAACCATATTCCTAATAAGAGATTAATCTCTGGGGGCGCCTGGGTCACTCAGTTGTTAAACGTCTGACTCTTGATCTTGGCTCAGGTCATGATCTCACAGTTCATGAGTTAAGCCCCACATCAGGCCCTGTATCTATCAGCATGAAGCCTGCCTGGGATTCTCTCCCTCTCTCTCTTTAGCCCCTCCCCAGCTTGGCTGTCTCTGTCTCTTTAAAATAAATAAATAAACTTTAAAAAAAGAGAGAGAAAGAGAGAGATTAATCTCTAAAATGTATAGGAAAGGACTAAAACTCAATAGCAAAAAAAAAAAAAAACAAAAAACAAAAAAAAACTTATAACCTCAGTAAAAAATAGGCTAAGGACTTGAATAAACATTTATCAAAACACAACATACAAATCGCCAGCAGATATATGAAAAAATTCTCAACAACACTAGTAATCAGGGACGTGCAAATCAAAGCCACAGTAACGTATCACTTTATACCTGTCAGTATGGTTATTATAAAAGAAATAAAAGACAACAAATGTTGAGCATATAGAGACATTGCAACCCTTGCATACTGCTTTTGGGAATGCAAAATGGTGCAGACACTATAGAAAACAGTATGCACATTCTTCAAAAAAAAAAAAAAATAGAACCAGCACATGAACCAACAATTCCATTTCTGTGTATATACACATGAGAATGCAAATCAGAATCTCAGAGAGTATTCCCATAATCACTGAAGCGCTATTCACAATAGCCACAATGTTGAAACAATCTACACACACACACACACACACACACACATATACATGCGGAATTCTATTTAGTCTTTAAAGAAGGAAATTTGGGAGCACCTGGGTGGCTCAGTCAGTTAAGCATCAGACTTTTGATACTGGCTCAGATCATGATCTCATGGTTGGTGAGATGGAGCCCTGCATCAGACTCTGCACTGACAGCGGGGAACATCCTTGGATCCTCTCTCTTGCTCTCTCTGCCCCTCTCAACCTCCCACTCTCTGTCTCTCAAAATAAATAAACTTTAAAAAAAAATAGAGAAGGAAATTTTGCAATATATAAAAACATGAATGCATTTTGAGGTCATTATGCTAAGTGACATAAGCCAGTCACAGAAAAGCAAACATTGCAGGATTTCACTTATATGAAGCATCTACAATAGTCAAGTTCATAGAATAAAAAGTGGAAATTGGATTTGCATTCTCATGTGTATATCAGAGGTTGGGATAAAGAGAAAAAAGGTAGTTAATATTTAATGGAGGAAGAGTTATAAAGTTAAATGAGATTAATAAGATCTACAGATCTGAGGCACAATATGGTATCTACTGTCAATAATTCATATTATACTTTCAAAAATTTCTTAAATTTAAAATACAATACAATACAGTACAATACAATACAATAAACTAGAAAAATTTCATCCTACTTCACTCCCAATTTCCACTGGCAAGGGAGCCACCAACTCTACACTGAAGAGCTCTACATGAAGTCCCTATGGAGTGCTGAGGTTTCACTTACTTGTGGTACTGGTTTAACAGGTCTGGCCATTAAGCCTCCAACATACACAGTGTTGGGAAGCAGGGGCCTAGCAAATTCAAGGGCAAAGTCAGAGTTAACAAACCATAGCTCTGCTTTCTTTAGAAGATGAGACAAAACCGGCCTAGAGCCTTCCGGGAAATGTTCCTTGATGGTGTTGTCAAATGTAGACTGGATTCGCCATTGCCTTAAGAAGAAATCCAAGAACATGAGAAAATTCCTCACTCTGCCCCAGAAGTCCATGTGGTCGGTTAGCAAGGAATGGAATACCGGAACATAAGACACCGGGTTTGGTAGCCCAAGGTCCACACTGCCAAATGGGGTGGGAAGAATTGACACAAATGGCTTCCCAAGCTTCTCAGCAACCAGGAAAGAACAGAAGTCAAATGCTTCAACAAATACCAGGTCAAAGTTCTCATTTTTTAAAGAATCCATGATATCACTTCTCCTTAGCAAATCACTGCATTGAATCCCCAATTGTTCCATTAACTTTATAAAGGTGTCAAGTGCTTCTCTGTTAAAAACAAAACAAAAAACAACAACAAAACAGTAATGACAAATATTCATTGAAGGTGGCAATTTCACAATATATAGGAGAATCTTTGGTTCAAAGAAAATATCCCAAGTAAGACCATATTGGCAGCTGCCCACCTATTTTACCAGTCTCCAATGAACACTCTGCTCTAGGCACTTGGTTCTGGGGTTTCTGCTTCCTAAAATGGTCTCACTTCATTCCCTCCCTTTTCTCCAGTGATCACATCCACCCCATCCAGGCCAATTCAAGAGCCATCCAGTTTGGGAGCCATCTCTGACTGTAGCAGATGTCACAGTTCCATGTCTACTTGACACATTCTGTGATGCTCTCTTTAACTTTCACCTGTACACTCCAGTTCGTTAGTGACTGTCTTGTTTCTCAGCCTACCTGTGGAAGTAACTTGGTAGCAGAGTCCATCAGTATTGATAATATAGCCCATTTTTTTCTTTAAATTTTATATAGTCGGCATTTGAGAAATTGCCTGACACAAGGAACTTTGTGATGGTAATATTAGAATCCCGAGATTGATATTTTTCTAACCTATGAGATAAACAAGTTAAAACAAACAAGCTTATTATTACCCTTTCCATTTCATCTTTCCTGGAGTAGTGAAATAACTTAATACTACACCATGTCAGCCCACTGAAAGCCCACAAGTGAGAGCTCATTAGTAACATGCAGTTGTCCACGTGCACTGTAGAGTAAACTTCAAGTGACAATAGATGATTAACTGAAATTATTCTCTATTATTTTTTTAAATGATTTTACATAATGAATGACTGCTGCTTGTGTGGATAAATTCAAGAAATGAACTAATTCCTCAAAAGAACAGCATTCATCTATTTGAAATTAAGTTAATCTATTAAAATACAGGAAGGTACTGTGCTCAGCATGCTGCACCATATTTAATAAGTGGGTGCAACATGTCTTCAAAGAAATGAAGTGGGGAAGAAGAGACAAGACATAATAAAAAAATCATGAATAACAACACAAGATGATATATACAATGCTTCAAGAGAGTACTTTAGAACACATCTCTTCTGGATGAAGAATTTGGTCTTCTAGTTTAGGTAAGCAGAAAGGCTTTATGGCAAAAGCCAGATTTTAGGACCACCTTGATGACTGAATAAAATTTTTAAGGAAAAAGGGAAAGGTGGAGTTAGGCCACTATAATTCACCAAGGAAGGCATGAATATGTGTCTTTTCCCTCTTCTGTCAAAGGTAAAGAACTTTCTATACATCCCAGATAATGATGAAAACTTTCAAGCTAATATCACAATGTGTGTCATCAAGGCATTTGGGTTTTTAAATGAGTTAAAAGACAATGGCTCAGGGTATGAAAAATCAATGCTCATCAGCATGTTTCCATTCTTGAATTTAACTGATGAGAGGAAAAGTAAGTATAAAATGGTGGCTCTGATATGCCTACCAACAATCAGAAATTATGTTGTTTATCCTGCCTTCTGTGTTGTGGAGAGTATATATACAAACATTGTAGGTGAAGGGCTGCCAGGAAGGTCCAGAAGGAACAATCCCCTGACTATATAGAAATACATTCATGATTTCAGTGGAAAAGGCACACTACACAGACCGAATAATTGGAAGTGAAAAACTCATCTATTCCATCGATCCCTACCCCCTATCATTGATCTCCCCATCCATCCACTCATCCATCCACCCATCCTTTTCTCTTAAACTTACTCTAAGTAGCTATGCATCCAGCCATTTATTTACATCACTTTATAAATGGTAAGTCTTTCAATCAGAGAATAAAAGAAATTACCTGCCATGCAAAGCTTCTTCAATATAGAAATCAAACTGTTTCTTTAATTCTTTTTCATGATTCTCAGGTACAAGCCAACTGATAACTTGGTATGCATTTTCCTTCTTTTCTAAATAAAAAATTTTTAAAAACACCAATAAAATATATCATTAAGCCCAACAATGCAGATAATTTTGGCATGATACCATAGTTGTTTTTTTTATCCTAATAATTTTATATATACCTGCATGTTTGCTTTTAGAGGGTTTTTCGGTTTTCTGCCTGCTTTTTCATTTCTTCAGTCATAGGATCTGATACTATTTATTGAGAACATTATAATAATTCAATTACTTCTATTCAATTGAATGAATGATATAGAACTTAAATAAAAGTAAAGTTCTATTTGAAGCTTTCATGTAAAGGTATAGATATTCTTCATTTTACAGATGAGAAGACAAACATAAATGGAGCGTCAGATAATTCATCACGGTTGCACATATAGTAAGTGCTACACTTTGTATTTAAATACAGATTTAATTTTATCCCAGCTCCCCAGTCCTTTGTTTTTCAGGAAAAAAGAGATATTTTTTTATTGCTTACAGGTGACACATGCAAAGGTTTTTCATTCAGCCAAAAATATGGCAAAGGCTAAGTTAACAAGAGTAGTCCTCTGCAGTCCTACTTACCATTCCGACATTTCCCCCATAACTCATGTGTACTAGAGAGTCTGGCACCATTTTTGAAGTTGGATTGTTGACAGCTTTCAAACTCCATTTCCTCCTTAACTTTCTGGGACATATCTTGGAAAAATAAGGAGAAAGCCTCAACATGACCTCCCTCGTGTGACCAAGATTTTCAGCCAAGCAAGCCAGACCCCATGAGGGGAACCTGCACCTCCATCCCACTCAGAGGCTTCCATAATTGGCATTTAGAAACAAAAGGATGGGTATAGCCTTTAATTGGCTCTGGTCATGTGTCTCACACAAACCTATCTTCTGTGTCAGAATCCACTTTGTTTCTGGATTCCAGCATGAACCGTGTGATTGACACTAGGCTAGGTAGAACCGCATGACCAATGGTTGTACATCTCAAGGACTGCCCCCATTATAAACAGTGCTCTGAGTTAAGACTGATTCCAGTTTACAAGCCCACTGAATGGTGTGAGGAGGATAGCACCATGCCATCTGATGAACTCCACACCTGTAAAAGGAGAAGGTGCACTAGAACCCGAGAAAATGCCTTTGCTACTGTTGCTCATGATATCTCTGTAGCTCAAAGAAAACCTTGATTAACACAGTAATAGGGAAACACTGATGACACCCTCATGGGGTTAATTCAAGGGTTAATTCAAACTCAGCTTAATCTCAGTTCTCTAAAATCACCAGCAGGAAGGCCCTTAGCTTTGGTGATGCTAATTAGGACATTTGGAGGAAGAACTTATAAATATGAGCAGGTTAAAAGGGATACCCTCCCCCAAAGTATAAATAATGACAATGAAAGGAATGGCAAAAAATGGGAAATGTCAGCGTGGGAGAGTCAGGAAAGAAATTAAAACAGAGGTCTCAGTTTTGACATATGTGGCAACTGACATTACTTTTAAAAAAAATTATAACAGAGCAAGGACACAGATTGGCTTTTGTGACTTACATCAGAGGTTCTACATTACTTTTAACATTGGATGAGATCCCCCCAATGACCAACTTTAATCGTCTTAGTCAATACTGGGGAAAATAACAGATATATCATGAGAGCTCACCAAAATTTATCAAAGTACCTCTATACTGCTAGGAGGTAGAAAATATTAGATAGAGCACAGTGGTGCATGCCCTGTCTTAACTACTGGGATTAAATATCCCATAGCCACAACAGCCATTGGTTGTTATCTCACAGTAGCTATGGTTGCTCCTATATAAGAAGTCATAAAATTAATGTTTTAGCACTAACACCATGACGAAAGAGAACTCATTGGATCTGCCCAACATATTAAAAGTTTTAATACAACAAAATAGAGTTTTAATAGAGTGCCTTCAAGGATTAAATCCCTTTTTGTAAAGGATCCATTAACGAAGAAGTGATTATCCCCACCAGTTCTCCATTTAATAGCCTAACTTGACTATTCTTAACCCTGAATGAATGGAGCCTCTCAGTGGATTACTGTCATCATATTATGGCCTCCATTTCCAATCTTACTGAAATTACTGACTATATCTAAAACTAATAAATTCTTTACAGTCATAGCTTTGGTGATATATTCTGTTTAATTCTTATTTCAACAAGCTCTCAGCTCTAGTGTCTCTTCACCTTCACCTTTGAAGGGTACAAGTAACTTGTAACTTGGCTTCTCATGGACTACCTCAACAGCCCTACTTGCTAGTTTTGCTGGCAAGATCTTTAACCACATTTAACTTTCTCCGGAAGCACGTGTATGACAGTACTTTGAGGACAACCTCCTTTTGCAGAGATTTCTGGAGCCCATTCATTCAAGATACAAACGCGCACACAGCAACTCACATAGAGGGAGGTGCTGCTGCCCTACACAAAGCATAAGCCGTGGCACCTCAGTTAAATTCCTGGGACAAATTGCTTGTTGAGTGGAAGGTCTTTCCATCCCTGACACTGTCAAGACACACCTATTATGGCTCCATTTCCAGCATGAGAGTATAAGGAGCTTTCCTGGACATACTTTGAAAACAGCAAATGGTGAAAAATTCATACACATACACACACACACACACACACACACACCTCCTGATGTAGACAGCAATTCCACTGACAGAATTTGTCTGAAATAACTATTTGGGAAATCTGCAGCCAATTGATGGTTTCCACCAACCAGAGGAAGTCTTTAACTGTAAATTGCAGATAATTTTAGTCAATTTCAGCTTTTTCCACAGTAGCAGCTACCCATCCCCCATCCCTCAGTCTCCAGCAGGAAGCTGTATGCATTGTTTATAGAGCAGCTTGTACACAGGTTTCAAGAGCCTGAGTGGGCAAAAAAATCACCTTGTCCAAATATCAAGTATCTGTGCTCTGATTGCTGATTGCTGCTCTGGTCGCAGAGACGCAGACAAAGAAGTAGGCAACAAGGTTTCTGCATCATGCTCTATTATTGCAGCCACTTACTTCCCTCTCTGGCTCAATTGACTTCCAGGGGTCTTAAAAGATTGATGCCCTCCTTTCCCCCTCATTTTCTCAATTTACCCATTTGAAAGGGAACCATTAAAAGCTGGGACATTGTAAAACAGCTACACATATCAGGAAAACTTGAAAGTGTCCATTCATGCCCAGGAAAAGGCTCAGAAAAGACCGTGAACAGTGAAATTTACACCTCGGTTTGATCCTCAACACAAAAGCAGCATAAAACAATTTTTAAAAATAAATAAATAAACAAAATTAATAACAAAAGTCTGCAAACCCTGGAGAATGGAGGAGAGGTTCATCTCCAGATTTAACACTTTGTTATATTCAAATGTTCAGTTTTCAACAAAAATCACAAGACACACCAAGAAACAGGAAATTAAGGCCTATTCTGAAGAAAATAAGAAATCAACAGAAACTGTCCCTAAGAATGACCTGATGGCAGATATACTAGATAATAACTTTAAAATAACTGCCTTACATTAGGAAAGAATGAAATCCTGCCATTTGTAACAACGTGGATGTAACTGGAGGGTATTATGCTAAGTTGAAATAAGTCAGTCAGAGAAAGACAGATTTCATATGTTTTCACTCATATGTGAAACTTGAGAAACTTAACAGAAGACCATGGGGGTAGGGAAAGGGAAAAAATAGTTTCAAACAGAGAGGGAGGGAAACCCATAAGAGACTCTTAAATACAGAGAACAAACTGAGGGTTGATGGGAGGTGTGGTGGAGGGGGGAAATGGGTGATGGGCATTGAGGAGGGCACTTGTTGGGATGAGCACTGGGTGTTATATGTAACTGATGAATCACAGGACTCTACTCCCAAAGCCAGGACTACACTGTATACACTGTGTGTTAACTAACTTGACATTAAATTATATTAAAAAAATAAAAAATAAATAAAATAGAATAACTACATTAAAAATTCTCAGAGAACTAAAGGGATATGTGGAGAAAGTCAAGGAAAAAGTGTATGCAAAATAGAAATAAAGGGATAAATGAGGCAAGTCCAGCTCTTGATTTCAGTTCAGGTCATGATCTCATGGTTTGTGAGATTGAGTCCTGCATCAGGCTCTGAGCAGACAGCATGGAACCTGTTTGGGATTCTCTCTTTCCCTCTCTCTGCCCCTCCCTGGCTTGTTCTCTCTCTCTTGCTTTCTCAAAATAAATGAATAAACATTTTAAAAAATTTTTTAAATAAAGGGGTAGGAAATCTAAAAAGAAACAAAACTGAGCATGAAGAAGAAATTATCAGTGAACCTGAAGACAACAGAAATGATTGAGTCTGAGGAACAGAAAATTAAAGAATTGAAGAAAAGGGAACACAGCCTAAGGGTCCATCATATGCTTTGTGGATCCTCAGAGGGAGAAGAGAGAAAGAAAGGGATAGAGAGAATATTTGAAGTAATAATGGCTGAAAACCTCCCCAATTAAATGAAAGACATGAATATAAACATCCACAAAGCTCAACAGACTCCAAGTAAAATGAACCCAGACATCCACATTAGGATATAATCAAAATATAGAAAGATAAAGAGAGAATATTAAAAGCAGCAAGAAAGAAGTGACTCATCACATACAAGTGGCTGTCAATGAGATTACCAATACATATGTAATCAAAAATTTTGAAGGAAAAAAACAAGATTGGAGGCCAGAAGGCAATGTCCCAATATATTCAAAATTCTAGAAAAAAGGAAAGAAAGAAAGAAAGAAAGAAAGAAAGAAAGAAAGAAAGAAAGAAAAGACAAGAAAAGAAAAAAAGAATTGTCAACAAAAATTCTATATCCAGCAAAACTGTGCATCAAATGTCAAGGAAAATTAAGACAATCCCAAATAAACAAAACTAAGGGTGTTTGTTACCTACCACTAGACCTCCCCTGGGAGAAATGTGCAAGGCAGTTCTCCAGGGAATAATGAAAGGACACCAGAGAGTAACTTAAAGGTGTATGAAAAAATAAAGACCTTAAAAAAGTAAATGGATGGGCAATTATAAAAGCTACTGTTATTGTAACGATGGCTTCTAACTACATTGTTGTTTTCTACATGATTTAAGAGACTAGTACATTAAAAAGTATTCATTTAAAAACTATCATTATGTGAAATTGTGTGTAACTCCATTTAAATGTTCTACATAATTTAAGATACTAATGCATTTAAGTTAATGATAATTTATGTTTGGGGCACATAATGTATAAACATGTAATTTTGTGACATTAACTAACTGAACAGGTTGAGGATGAAGCCAGCTAGGAACAGAATATTTGAGTGTTAATATAGGCTGGTATAAATTAAAAATCTGAGTGTCATAGAGTTAGCAGGTTAAATAAAATCCCCAAAGTAACCATACACACAAAAAAGTGGTAGAATACATACAAAAGAAAATGAGAAAAGAATTTAACGTTTTACAAGGAATCAACTAACCACAGAAGAAACAGTAATACAGAAAGTGGGGTACAAAAAAGTTATAAGGCATATAGAAAACAAATAGCAAAATGACAGAAGTAAATTTCTCCTTATCAGTAATTACTTTAAATATACATGGATTAAATTCTCCAATCAAAGGACAGAAATTGGCAGAAGGGACAAAATCACATGATCCAGTTGTAATAGCTTCGTATGGTGATAGATGGTAGCTACACTTGTGGTGAGCACAGCACAATATACATAGTTGTCAAGTTGCTTGCACACCTGAAACTAACGTAACATTGTGTGTCAATAATACTTCAATAAAACATATTAATAAAAGAAATAAAAATAAAAATACATTAACAATGGGGGGAAAGGGTGAGGGATGTGTGGGAACTTCTATACTATCTTTGCAACTTTTCCATAAATCTGAATTTTTCCAAAATAACGATATGTATTAAAAAGTAAAAAAAATTAAAAAGCCATAAACACACACACAAAACATAATCCAACTATATTCTGCCTATAAAAGACTCACTTTAAATCAAAGATAGACTGAAAGGGAAATGATGGAAAAAATATTCCATGCAAGTACCAAATATCAAACACAATGGATTTTAAATTAAAAAAATTACAAGAGATGAATAAAAACATTACATATTAATAAAAGGTTTAATACAGCAAGAAGATATGACAATTATAAACATATATGCAGCTAATTAGAGACCATCAAATATCTAAAGCAAAAACTGAAAGATTGAAGGTGCGATACACAGTGTTATAATAATCACTGAAGATTTCATATTCCATGCTAAATAATGGATAAAATAACCAGAGTGGAAGGTAAAATATGCAGATATGGCATTGTGGGGGCCAGGTCTACACAGTCTAGTAAGATATCCAGCACTTAACATGAAATGCACACACACACACACACACACACACACACACACATTTTTCCATCTTAAAATACAACTAGATTAAAAAAGACTTTGTGCTAAGCAGTGCTATACAAAAGACGTTGTATATCCTTTCCTGGGGTAGATAAATTTAATAATTACCCAAAAAAAAAAAAAAAAAAAGAACATACTTGGGATTAAATAATCTCCTCCATAAAGAAGCATGGTGACATTATGACCATGATCTTGAAGAATCTGTGATACCCGGTCCAGCAGTAGATAATGGCTTCCACCTAGGAACAATACAAAATTTTTATTTTTGTAAAGGTGAGAACAAAGGGTCTGAAATTGATGTGGGGGATCTGGAAATCCAGGGTAAGGTAGCAGAGAGTTGGTGGTCAGTAGAAGATGAGTTATTTTAGTCCTTTGGTTTCATTTTGGGTAAACCCCAGGCCAGATACCCACATTCTTTCTGACCAAATTGTAATATGTAGCAATCTTACATGAAAAATTCCCTTTTGCAATTCAAGGTCTCCATGCCAGTGAGATGACCTTCTCTAATGCTTAGGCCTGAGGGAGTTCCTGATCCTAGTTACATGCTAAAGTTTAGGCTGCCTTTATGGAGATACTGTGTCTAAAGAAGTAACTGTTTTGCTGGAAATTTTGACACACAAGGCTATGTATGTGAGAATAATGGGTTTCTAAAGGACAATCACTCAAAGCTATTTCTGGGATCCCTCTCCCAGGAAATTTATGTCAACGTGGAAGCCAGAAACATGGGAACGTGAATATCAAGCCAAGCCACAGAAGCAAAAGAGGGTAGAGTCACTACTCACAGCAAAATTCTTCAGATTCAAATTTATATGACAATGTTCCTCACTTGGAGTCTGCATTTTGCTAAAAATCAATTAAAGCATTTAGGATAACTGTGGTCCCTTTGGGTGGAACTGTAGGATCCTGTATGCATGCAAAACTGGGACATCACCCAACATAGGAAAATCCTGGAATCCTAAGGAAACAGAAGCTTGATTCTCTGGGATGGTACAGGTTCTATTACATCAATGTCTAAAACCATGTGATATCATGGAGCATTTTTCTTGAATCTATGGGTAAAGGAATAGAATTTGCCTATGTTGGGAAGTGGAGGTTGCTTGGAAGATACAGATCTCATGATGACTGGGTCAGTAGAGAAAGATATAGGACTAAAGTAATAATGTGTATCTGTGGAAATTACTCTAGTTTTTTACATCTGTACTTGTGTTGTCTGATGTAACACAGACCCAAGTGCCTGCTCTGGATCACTTTTAACCACTGCAAGAAATGGATGCAGGGGAGAAGGCTTCCTGCAGAGGCATTTATTCCTGAGGGTCTTGGTGAGCCCAGTGCATTCTGGGGCAGAGGCAAGGGGAGAAAGCACCTCCAAACCACACCTGCCCCCTCTCAGAGTCCAGGGGACATGCAATTTCAAAAGGTGAGGCAGCTCTTTTTTTCTGTTGCCTCTATCATTAAAAAATAAATTTAAAATGGAAAATAGGGTTTGTTTGTTTTTTTCAATACTGATTTTTAGGATTCCCCACCATAAAGAGTAGAGTCTAGGGAAGAAAACAGGTTTGAGGTAAGAAACAGTGGGTTAAGTCCGGGTGTGTGACATCAGGGAGGTCTGGTGTGCTCTTGCAAAAGGCCCCTCATTTCCCTGGCCCTTAGGATCCCTGTCAGGAAATAAAAAGGGAGATGCCCAATTAGATGAACTCTGTGGTTTCTTCTAGCCCACGATCCCCAGATTCTAGGGGATCTAAAAGTGATTCTGGGAGCCCCCTATCCTGTCAGGATGGATCCAAATATATATATATATATATATCTTAGGGAAACTCCATGTTATGATGCCCCCTCAACCTGATAAATGTTCCTGTTCCCCTTCTGTTCCCTTTGGTGCAAAAGTAAAGGAAACAAAACTGGGTTTATGCAGAATTAACTGCTTCACTGTCCTTCAAAACCTTCTAGCAGCAAGGGCAAAAACAGAGCTGTTCCCAACTGATTGTCTGGGGTTCCCTCCTCTGCCCAGTCAGTTTTCAGGTTTCCTATTAATGAAACATGCCCCATTTGTGCTGCTGCCCCCAGGAGCCCCTGTCCTTGGCTTCCAAGAGCCTGAAACTGACCTGTCTTCCACTTTCTATTGGCAACTACTGCACACTCCCAGACTTTTAGGGTGTGCCTCTGAAAGTTCCTGCCCCACCCTGGAGTAGGGGGTTCAGGATCTCCAGCTCAGCACTGGATCTAAATTCTGGCCTCAGCAATGCACAGTGGGAAGCACTTACAGAGCAGATTAAAAGAGAAGAAAGGAAACTGCTGTTTTCCCCAAAACTAACTTCCCCAACCCAGCAGTGGGGACCCCTCTGTGACCCCCATCTCCCTCTCTCCCCTCCCTCCTCTATCCTGGGACCCAAACAAGCTCTGGAAAACTACAAAGAATGACCTATGAAGCAGGGTTGCTTGCCTGAGCATCTGGGATGCGTCTATGTCTGATTCTCCTGCCAGCACTCACCCAGTGAGGATACAGTCAGAATTTCGGCGGCCTCTGGGAGCAGGAACCCAGGCAGAAGAAAGCCAGCTAGCAGCAGTGCCTGCTGGCCCGCCATGTTCCCTCCTGTACCAGCTGCGGAGCCGGGTCCAGTGCCCAGAGCCCTGTGCTCTTCTCTGAGTCGTGCACAGCGACCTGTGAGCCCTGAAGACGCGCTGCCCTGGCTGCCAAGGAAATGCGCTGGCAGGCAGCTTGGGAAGAGGTGAGAAGTGGATCCTGTCTTCTCTTCTGTTTGTAGCTTCTGGCCCTTCTGCTCCTCCTTCTGGGTGCTTGCTCCACTGGCTATTCTGTCTTCACCCTCCCTAACCAGGAGCAGCAGGAAGGAGGGGTTAGTGAGATCCCCTTAACCCTTCTCTGTCCGAGTAATCACCACACTCTCCGCAGAGAAGCTACTCCGAACCAGGATGGGAGGGGCCTTAGGAAGTCACTTCCAAGTGAGTTCCACCTCCAGATGATTGAGACCCATCAGGGACTTTTCCAGGAATTTTCCCACCTCCTAACTTCACTATTGACCTCATATTGTCATCCCCATGCCCCGTTTTCCCAGGTACCTGCTTAAAATCTCTGCCAGTGTTCTATCTCAAGATCCCAGAAACTGATTCCCAGAGGAAAATGACCTACACTTATTGCTCAGGGAGTCTCTTTGGAAAGTAACTTACTGGTAAAAATTCTAGTGTCCCCTAAATGTTCAGCACCCCTGGAGGGCCCGGTCTTGACCTAAAGGATTGAACCTCTAAAGGTAGGTCTATAATTCTGAATGGGCATGATAAATAGGACTGGGCAGTGGGCACCAAGAAGTGCTACTCTTATAAACATTTGAAATTACTTACTAGAAAGATTTTTGAACTCTGTCAGGATTATTCCATTTCTTTCCCTTCATGTTTTCTCCTCAATTGTGCTGTAGTCTTTGAGGCTATGTTATTATGTGCATACACCTTCAAAGTTACCCTCTGTTCAGATATTATACCTCCCCAGTGAAAAAATTAATCTGCATTAGGAAGGCACAATTTTTTAATTAAGACAATCACATTTCTTTATCTACAACTCTATTTCATTCCCTCCAATTGTTCCGATAATATCGCATGTTGGTGATAGGAATTTGCTAGTGCAGGAACCAACCCTGGATCACACATTGCATTTGATTATCATATCTATTTAATCTCCTTTAGTAAAGATTGGTTTCTCAGCCCTTGTTTGTCCTTCTTGTCATTGACATTTTAAAGAGTACAAGCAGCTTATTTTTCATGGTGGATCTCAAGTTGGGTTTGTCTGATGTTCTTTCATTACACTTCAGATTACTAGAGAGTTTTTGGTGGGCATACTACAAAGGTGATGTTGATCCCATCATAGTGAATGACAATGGGAAGCACATGATGTCAGATGGTTCAATAATTAAAGATTATAACTATATCTCTTGTTTAAAGTTGTGTCTGCCAAGATTACCAACTGTAAAGTTATTTTTTTTTAGCTTATAATTAGGAAAAAAGACATGGGCAGACATTTTGAAACTGTGTAAATATTCTGTTCCTCATCCAATTTTACCCATTTTATCATACTTTATGTTTCTTACCTGATTCAAGTGTTACTGTCATAGTGGCAAATTAATGATTTTTTAACTTCACTTTTTTAAATTTGTCATATGACATTGTATACTTATAATAAACTGGGTCTTCTGCCACATGTATCTAATTATCTATCTACCTATGTCTATTTTCAGTATCTACACTTGGATACATATTTATTCAATAGGCTATAATTTCTATCATTATTTTTTGGTTTGCTCCTGTGTAACCTTTATCATTTGGGACCTTTCTCTTTACTTTTGGCACATAATTTCCAGGCTGACTCATCTTGTACTTTCTTATCTTCCTCCTAAGTCCTAAAAATCATCCATTTCTCAAGGAAGTCTTTCAGTAGGGAATGGTATTTAGAGACCGGGAATGGTTGCAAGAAATGTTCATCTCTTGTGACGTACCACTGTATATTCCATTTTAAGTTGACAGTGTTATTAAATATATAGACATAGATATGGATATAAATGTTATATATCTATATCTCTCTATATAATCATGTGTATAGTTTGTAAAAAATTAGTTTATAAAAATTAGTTCGTTTGTAAAAAATTATGAATTCATAGTGATACCGTCCATTCCAATACAACACCAGCGTTGATTTTAATCTTCTCCATTTCCACATTAGTAATACCCCCTTAATAAAGTTAAGAAATCTGACTCTCAACCTCCTTGCTATATTAACTTATTTGCTCAACCATCCTATGCACTGAAGGAAGGTCACCATGTACTACTTCACCAAATGGGAATAACAGACCTACTCAATGGACTACTCAAAAAACAGAGTATGCAAAAAATAGATCTTTTGCAGTTCTTTTTTTCTTTAGAATGACAAGACAGATATTCAAAGTACTGTGTTCAAAATGTAATTATGTTCATTTTTTGCCACTACCAGAGGGTTATATCACACATTTGAAAAATTTTGAGTTCATTTGTTTCTGTTTGTTTCTATTTTAGGGTTTTGCCCTCCATTGATTTAGATATAAATTTGTTGTGTAAAATACTAACATGCCTCCCAAAACCAAACTATATAAACAGAACTATGTAAACAGAAATCCATTGACCTGCCACCTGCTTCCTTGCCCTTCTACTGTTATGCCCAGAATTCGTGATCCCCAAAGACAGCCAGGGAGCCGAGTCCAATGCAAAAGCAAAGAGCCCTTATTCGAGGTAGCTCGAGCTCAATCCCCTACCTGCACTGACCCAGCGGTGAGATACCAGAGAGAGAGAGAGAGTAGGTTTCAAAAGCACAAAGGTTTTATAGGGATCATGGCCTCAGCAGATTGGCTGGGGAAGGATAGAACAATGGCTGCCAAGGTGTGGTCACAGATCAGCAATTATCAGCGTCACCTGGAACTTGTTAAAAATGCAAATGTTGGGCCTGGTGGTCATAGACCCACTGAATCAGAAACTCTGGGGGTGGGGCTCAGCAATCTGTGTTTGAACAAGTCTTCCAGGAGATTCTGATGCACCTGAAGTTTAAGAACCACTGTGTCTGAGGATCTCTAACATGTTTGGCCTCAGTGTATACAGAACGTTTCTCACTGGTCACCTATTAACCATTGGCTGTCAGCCTTGCTGTGCTATATAAATACCTAGCACCAAACACCATCCCCAGAGACTCTGATTTAATTGGTTTGGGGAGGGGTAAAATGCTCCCGGGTCATTCTAAGCCTGGACAGGGTTGAGGGCTCCTGCCTCTGGCCCCTACCTGAGAGAAGCCCTCCCTCTTCTACTCACACTTTCCACGCCTCTCACACTCCCCTTCCTCCCACTTTAGACTTCGGAAGAATGCATCATTTGGTAGCCTGCTTTCTTAGAAAACATAAGTTACTCAAGGGGAGGAGGTGTGGTCTGAGGTTTGAGCGGGAACTTCTTTCTGCGGCCATGTCGGGGACATAGTCACTAGTCTGCAGGCCTAGGTCTGCTCTTTCACTACCATATTTAACAATAGCCTCCTAGATAATCTATCACATTATTCTCTGGTTTATTCTCCTTCTGCTTCATTTTGCAAATGGATGCAGATAAGTTTATATTTTTATTCTCTTCCTCCCTTTTTAAAAAAATAAAAATGAGCTTATTATATTTATTCTTATACTTTGTTCTTTTTTAGTTAACAGATTAGAATTGTTAATAATTGCCTTGCTCATTGTAGTTTATAGCTGCCTATTATTCCAGTGTGTACATGTATTATAGCTTCATTCCTCAATTTTAATTTTTTCCATATTTAAGTATTAGAACTAGTAGTCCTCTGTATGTGATGAACATTATAAATATTTTTTCTCCCACTTTTCATTTGTATTTTGACTGTACTCATGGTGATGTAGCATGAAAAAAGTTTTAATATTCTCCAATTACTTGAATTAGTTAATTTTTCTTTGTCATATCAGAATTTTTCAGTCATATTTACAAAGTCTTTCCATACACACAATTTATGGAGGAATTCACCTTTTTTTAGACCCAGTGTGTTACCGTTTTTTATATTAAATCTCTGATGTATTTAGAGTGTACTTTTTGATATGTTGTGAGATATGAATCAAATATTGTCATTTTCCTAAATGACTGTCCAATCATCCCAACAATCTTTGTATGAGCCACCATGCTAGGTGCTATGACAAGAAGATAAATAGGACCAAAATCCTGACATTTAGGGTCGTATGGTTTCTAAATAGACATATATGTTAGCAAATAGTTTCAATATAGTAAGAACAATGCTTCAAAGAGGATGCAATGAGTTGTTGCGGGTGTGATGGCCAAGTCCAGCCACACTAATGTGTTCACGGTAACATTGCGTATTGAAGAACATGTAAAAGTTTTTTGTTCCAACAAGAGCAGATTGCATTTCTGAGAGAGGACACAGTATGGTCCAACACACAGAGGAACAAAACAGCAAAATGTATTGGGATGAGTGACAAAGATTCCATCCTAGGCTCAAATTTTAGTCAGGATTCTCTGAAACCTCTTCCAGACTAGGGATCAATCATAGCCTGCTGCCCTGCCGCTGGCTAGCTGAACCCACTTCCAGTAAAGAATCCTGCTAAGCAAGTTTATGGAGAATCTCTCCACCCTTGATATCTGATCACTTTGGTCTTCCTGTAACAAGAATTCCTTATCCTTGATCTAACTAAGTTACTCTAGTAAATTTCTATCCACTGAATCTTTGAGAGGCCTGAGAAAATTAAAACTTAAAAGCTTAAGTTACGGGAAACTGAAACCTAACCAAGCTTAACCAGCTTGTTCCGCTTCTGTACAATTGCTTGGCGCGCCCATGTATTCCTGATCAATCATTGTTGCCTGGCACATCCATATATTTCTGATCAACCATTGTTACTTGGCACATCCGTGTACTCCTGATCAATCATTGTTGCCTGGCACATCCATGTATTCCTGATCAATCATTGTGATACCCGTACCCCCGGTTGTGGTCTGACCTAAAGGCAGGAACCAATTGAATACTGTTAAGTGTCCAACTTTAAACACCAACCAATCGCAGCTCTGTAACTGTGGAAAATTCCTGATTTCCCCATGACTTGTTTGTACCTGTCTATAAAAGGGGTGTAAAAACCTCTCTCAGGGCCTCTTGGCGTCACCGGCAATGGGGGCGCAGAGGTCCAGGTTCGAACCTGCAATAAACGACCCTTGCCGCTTGGCTTTGACTTACGACTCTGGTGGTCTTTTGTGGGAGGTTTCAGAACTTCGGGCATAACATCTTGACAATGATTCTCTCCTTGATCAAACTCTAATGAGCATTAGGTAAGTGTCTTCTTAACTAGACTCTGACTTTTACAATTGCATGTTCATCTCTACATGGTCTGATTTAGCAAGAATCCTGTCAGTTTAGGCAGACCCCCATTCTCAAAATCTGATCACCCTCTGTAGCTAATTGGTTTCCTCACCTCTACTATCCCCACCCAGGGTGAGGTCTGATCATGCTGACATGCCTCTCAGCAAGAATCCTGTTAGGTAGGTTCAGCCCCTTATTGCTGATGTTTCTTTGCAGTGATTTTCCATCCACCTTTCCCCACTCAGCAACATGGTTAAAATTGCCACTTTTCATTGTATTCAGAGTTGAACCCAATCTCTCTACCCTGTTGCAATAATCCCTAAACCTATCATGATAGTCCTCCCTTGAGTAGTCTTTCTTACCATCTAAACAAGAGCCATTAAATAATTTATCTTTAACATCCCTTGACTCTGCTTATTGGCTATGAATCTTCACCTGTCCTTGCTGAACTTAGAGATGAGTGCAGTTTCTCTTCCCTGTTGCAACATACTCTTCCCTGTGGCAACGTCTTAAACAAAGTCTTCCTTGCAAGGGTTCGCACCTGTCCACATGATTTCTCATTAATGGGTGTAGCATACATGGGAAATGGGCAAGAGGTAGGTAGCTGAAGGTGTGCCTACAGTGATAACCAGAGAGAAATCATAGAGGCTTTGTATTCCATGTAGTGGGAGCCACAAAGA